>NC_133777.1:31851844-31926635 GCF_003597395.2 Chelonoidis abingdonii
ATAATCATAACCAGTAACCCGTAACCTGGTCTTAGACACCTTATATGACCCCCTTTACATAGGATTTGGTGCCACTACAGAACCTTGGTTGCAACCCATGTTCTATATGGTCCCAGTTTATATCAATAACGTCACACTGTGTAAGTGCAGTAACCGCCAGAGTTTGTCATGGCATCAAAGTGTGAGAGGCAGGGCCACCCAGGGGGAGGGGGGCAAGTGGGGGAGAACGGATGAGGCTCCCACCTCGGCCCGACGCCACCTCCACCCCTCTCCCGGGCCTCAACGCATCCAGGAGCATCCCTGAACAGCTGCAGCATGACTCTGACAGGGTCTGAGCTCCGCCCTGCTCAGAGCCGTGTGTTAAGTGGGCAGGGCTGGGAGCTCAGGCCCTACTGGAGTTCGCAGCCCCACCCCCTTACCACACTGCTCTGAGTAGGGAGGAGCTCTGGCCCTGCTGGTGCCATGCTGCACCACTGTTCAGGAACGCTCCTGGATATGACGTGCTGAGGCTCCGGGTAAGGGGAAACCTGGGGTAAGAGGCTGGGACCGGGGGAGTTGGATAAGGGGCAGGGAGTCCTGGGGACAGGGAGGGCGCAGAGGTTGTGGGGGTGGTCAGGGGACAGGCAATGAGGGAGTTGGATCGTGGGTGTTCCAGGGGTCTTTCAGGACTCAGCAGGGGGGTGGATAGGGGTTGGGGGAGTCAGGAGACAGGGAGCAGGGGTGGGGTCCCTGGGTGGTGGTGGTGGTGGGTCTCTGGGAGACAGTGAGGGGACAAGGAGCAGGATTGGTCGAGGATTCTGAGGGTGGCAGGCAGTTGGGGGGCAGGAAGTGGGTGGGAGTCAGATAGGGGGCAGGGCCAGGCTGTTTGGGAGAAACAGGCTTCCCTACCCTAAAGCTCATTCAGCAGTTTGAGGCTTGCAGAAGAGCCAAGCTGTTAGCTTTTCCATTAGGGCTACCATCCCTTTCACTTCTCAAATGCCAAATTATAGTCTATATTTAATTTCAGTGCCATAGGGAGATTCGTGTCAGGGGACGATAGCTTCATTTAAAATTAGCTACTGGGGGAGGGATCACATGAGAAGAGCAATATCCTACACCACCTACCTCCTTCCCAACCCTACCAAGGGAGACACCTCCCCCCCCCCGCCCCCGCATTCCCTGAGGCTTCAGAGTGGTTAATTCAGTGGTTCTCAAACTTTTGTCCTGGTGACTCCTTTCACAAAGCAAACCTCTGAGTGCAAACCTCCCACCTTATAAATTGAAAACACTTTTTTATATATTTAACGCTATTATAAATGCTGGAGGCAAAGCGGGGTTTGAGGTGGAGGCTGACAGCTCACGACCCCCCAATAATAACCTTGTGACCCCTGAGGGGTCCTGACCCCCAGTTTGAGAACCCCTGGGTTAATTTAATTTTAGCACCCTGTGTCCATTCACATGCATGTGCTATTTTGAGCATTTCAGTTTTCACAACATAGGCTCATCCGAGATTCTGGAACAAACTCAAATGCTCAGTTCGTGGAGTAAGTACATAAGCTATACTAAAGGCAAACCCACAGTAACCATCTCCAGTTTGTGAGCGACCCCATGGAGCCAATCTCTAGGAAACAGATAAATGCATGGAGGTTAAGTCCATTAATGGCTATTAGCCAGGATGGGTAAGGAATGTGTCCCTAGCCTCTGTTTGTCAGAGGGTGGAGATGGATGGCAGGAGAGAGATCACTTGATCATTACCTGTTAGGTTCACTCCCTCTGGGGCACTTGGCATTGGCCATTGTCAGTAGACAGGATACTGGGCTGGATGGACCTTTGGTTTGACCCAGTATGGCTGTTCTTATGTTCTAACCTAAATGAACCCAAAGTTATGGAGACAGATATGAGTCAAGGAAGCCAGCAGAGTATCAGAAACCTGGAAAAATCTCTGACTGGATGGGCTCAGGCATTTGGTCACAAGCTGAGGTGGTTCAAAAGTTTTGGATTTTTTTTTTTAAGCAGAATTTTTTTATTGTTTCTTTAAACAATCAAACACAGCAAGCCAGCAAATATTTGGCCACACACTTCTGAAACCCCAAACCATATTCAGGTTTTGGCAGACTAATTTCAGCTTTTCAATTAAAAAAAACACAACAAATTTTGAAGGAAAGCAGACATGGTCTGTGATTTTTTTCTGCTTTTTAAAACCCCCTAGTTTTCGAGCCAAAAAAAATTTTGACAGAAAATATTTGTCCAACCCTTTTAATGAGCCTTTTAGCACTAGCTGATTCTGAGAACCAGTGATACCTTGTAAAGAAGTTTTCTCAAAACTGAATTTGTGCCGAGATGCAGAAGGTTTATTTTTCCCAGGGCCGCCTGTGGGAAGGAGTAAGTGGGGCAATTTGCCAGGGCCCTGCAGGGGCCCCCACGAGAATATAGTATTGCAAATTTTTTATGGAAGGGGCCCCCAAAATTGCTTTGCCCCAGGCCCCTTGAATCCTCTGGGCAGCCTTGGTGAGAGGGAGCCCAGGTTGATAGGTCAGAGGGCTCAGTAGTACCCCAGTTCCAGGCTGCACCCCAGGGAATCCCATCACACACACCCCTAGCCCCCTTCATTTTTCCTTACTAGAGTCTAATTTTTATGTCTAGAGACAAAGTTTCACAAGGACATAAATCATATGTACAGATTGTCCCAAACACAGGTGACAGCTCTTCAGCTGGCTCAAGATGGTATTGATGTTGGCTCCATCACCCACTGACCCAGCCTTGTCACAGAATCAGTGGGGAGCGGTAGCTTCTGTTCCATTCATGGCTGGGAGTCCAAGGCCCGTAACGTAAGACATATGGGTTTGTCTGGGATCAGGATGAGGTCAAACTTGGTACCAATGTCCACTCCTCTCTTGGTTTCTATCTTGAAGTTCTCCAGCATCTGGAAAATAGAACAAAGGAGACAATGAAAATCTGTCAGCGATGCAAACTCATCTTGATTCCAGCCGATGAGGCAAATGGAAGAGAAAGTGTCATTGCACTGTAGCTGCAGTCAGATGCTGTGCAAGCTTCCCTCAACTCCCCAGACATCTTTGCCAATGCCCCCACTTCTGACCTACACTAGAAACACCATTGACTTGAGCTAGACAGTGGCAAGATACTATGTGCCACTTTTTCAACCTGACGCACACTAATTTCTTGCCACACACCACTATCGCCCTCTGGAAGATCCAGAGTTGACTACCTCAGTGCAGGACATTTGCAGGACTGAGCAAGATGTGTGGCATTACCTCCCCCTACTCTCCACTAAGAAGGATGTTCAGTGGGGCCTTAGGTGGATGACCCTGATAACTAGAAGATGAGAAAGGAGATCTCTGGGAAGAAGGCAATGTGGGGCAGCTTCACTGTGGAGTAGGGTTGAAATGACTTTATCCCTAGTCTTTGGCTGAGGGAAGCCCTGTTGACTTGGGGGCTGGACATTCTTTGAATGTCCTTGTATTCATTGCACTAGATGGTCTTTGCTCTCCATCTGTGCATGCTGAAGATGACATGAACACCCAAAAATGTTGCTCATTTGGGGAGGATTTTATACCCCTCTAGTTTTGTTTTTTCGTGAACTTCAAGAAAACTGGCAAAAATCTTCTGTGATCTGCCATAAAACAAACCATGTGCCTTGGGAAGCCTGCATTGTGAAGCCACCTTTTATAGGAGGGGAGGGATAGCTCAGTGGTTTGAATATGAGCCTATTAAACCCAAGGTTGTGAGTTCAATTCTTGAGAGGGCCATTTACGGATCTAGAGCAAAACTCTGGTTGCACTAGATAATCTCTTCTAACTCTGTGATTCTAAGGGGCTAGAGGAAGACTCATGACCTTAGCTAAGCTTTTGACAAATCATTTTTAAATTTACCATGAAATATTATTACAAGTACCTTTTTACCATTTTTAATTTACAATTGTCCTCACAGATGCATTATGTCAATGGGAGAGTGCTCGCTCATCAACATAATTACTCCACCTCAGCAACAGGCGGAAGCTATGTTGGCAGGAGATGCAGGACACACCACTGTAAGTTACATCATTGACTTAAGCAGGAGTATAGACAAGCCCTAAGCTCATTATGTAGCCCCCATCACCAGTGAATGTGAGTATTTCAGATTCTTTAATGCATTTATTCTCACACGCCCCTGGGAGTCAGGGCACTGTTATTAGCCCCATTGTACAGCTGCAGAACCTGAGGCACAGAGCGGCTAAGAGACTTACCCAAGATCATACAGGCATCCTGTGTCAGGGCAGAGAATTGAGCCTGGATCTATGGAGCCCCACGCTAGCACCCAACCCACCGGATCAGCCTTCCTTGCAACATATTCATTAGCTGCAGACATCAAAGCACATTATAAAGGAAGGCAACTATTATTAGCCCCATTTTACAGTTGGGGAAACTAACCCACAGAAGCCCTGAACCTCAAAAGTATTTAGGAACCATTGAAATGAGTGGGCATTAGGTGCGTAAATACCTTTGTGGATCTGGGCCACAGAGATGAAGTGATTATCCATGAACACTGACAAAGCTGGGCCTAGACACCAGGACTCTGAAACCAATGTGCTATCTGCTGGATCATGCTGATTCCAGTGGAAAGAAAGACCTTCCTCTGATTTGGACTGGTTTTGCATATTTGTTGCTAAACTTTTGCACGCTTCTAGCAGGACTCTCAGGGTATGGCTACACTGCATTATAAAGCAGGCTCTGTGGGATCTGGGCTTGTGGCCTTGGTGCTGCCAAACCCGCGGCTTGAGCAGCCACACTGCATTGTAAACCTAGGTTTACAATTGCTGGCACCGGGTCTCACACCATACTAACATGTCCACACTGTGCTACACAGACTGTCTGACTCGGGTCAGCTTGAGCTGTGTCTACACTGCAACATGACAGGGCTTGAGCAGGATTCGAGCTCAGCCCCATTCACCTAGCAGGGTCCTAAGATCTGGGTCCTGACTGCTTATTGAGTCAGACTGATTTGTGTGTGGACGGAAGTGGGCGTTGGGGGCTTAGGTTCAAACCTAAGTCAGATCCCAGCTGAGTGTACAGTGTAGACATACCCTCAGATCGCAATATGGATTGCGGAGAGCTTGCTGGCACATGCACCTGCACTGTAATTTTCAGCCTTAGCTATGGGAACCATCTACCATGCAATGCTCATTCCACTTGTGCAAGCCATGCAGACAGCCAGGTACCTAGACCTCTGTTTCTCTCTTTCCCAACAGAGCCCTAAGTGATCCTGGTTCTCTGTGCAACTGCCCACAGCCCTTCTCTGACATCGCCGGGAACTTGCCTCAGAGACAAGGTGCTTTGCAAATTCTGTGGCTTTGCCAAGGGAGGAAGGTGTCAGACTCACATGGATCAGGAAGATCTGCATCTCCAGCTCAGCAATCCTGCGACCGAGGCACTGGCGTGGCCCAAAGCCAAACCCCAGCCCCCTAAAGTATGTAGAGTCCATTTTCAGCCACCTTGCCGGGTCAAACAGCTCTGGCTTGGTGAAGAACTTGGGATCACGGCCCATAGCGTAAATTCCAACCTGCACTAGAGTCTGCAAAAGAGAGAGGAGGGAGGGTGAGTAGACTGCTAGCAGCTCTCCCAGCAGGCATCCATCACAGAGGTTGTGCCAGACTTCATTCATGACAGGGGCATGACATTGCAGTCACAATGTGGGGGAATAGCATCTGCCCTTACACCAGGGGTGAGTCTGGCCCACTGTGCTACCACAAACAGAGATCCACACACAGGGCGTGGTGGGCAGCCCTCCCTCAGGCTGGGTGACATTGACTTTAATGGTATGCTCCATTGGGAGAGCGCTGCTGTATGTGTTGTGCACAGAGGCTGTGCACTCTTCATTCTGTAACTGGCAATGGTTTCAGACCCTGTATCTGCTCCAGCCAGCCATACATTTAGTTCCCCCATTTTCTTTGGGGCCATCTAAAGTGTTGTTACAACTGAGTGTAAGCTCCATATCTACGCATGGCTTAAACTCACTAGGTGAGTTCCCTCCCCCACCCCTTTACACTGGGTAAAAGGGCAAAGGGAACAGCAGAAGGGATCCCATATCCAGCTGGGGGAGAATTCCCTCACTGCAGGCAGGTGTGGTGGAAGGCTGCCTTCTGAAGGACATGTATGGGGCTCAGGTGCAGCAGAGATTCTGGGAGGAGCAGTGATCTGTTGGGCAGGCTATCAAGGTTGCTGTAGGCTAGACAGGCCCCTGAGCCAGGGGACACTCCAGCTGCCAGAGCAACCCAGGATCGGGCAGGTGCAAAGGTAGTTTAAAGTATCCCCCCGTCCCCATCCCCACTTCCCCACCCCCGGGCTGTGAGTTCTCTACTGTGTCTCTAAAGCTTAGCCCAGATTCCCATCCCACTAACATGCCTTGGCCAACCAGTTTGGATGAGCCCAGGCACTTGTGCTTTAGGCAGGGTTCAGATTCATTGGTAGATCTTTTCTTTAAACAACAAGGTAATGTGCCCAGCCCTGGCCTCACTGACTAGCCCAAGCCTGGTACAATCCTGGTTGGCCATAAGCAAGTTTTTAAACAGTGTTTATCTACAGTCTTCCCTTGGCTGAGAATGGGGCCTTTGCTACAAGCCATGGATATTCTGCACTAGATCAAGCTGACACAATGGTTAAAATGGCTGGGGAAGCCTATCATTGCTAATCTTACCAAGAGGCGAACTGAGGCGGCTGCCTCAGGTGCCTGGTTGTGGGGTGGCACCACTAGGACCCAGAGTGTAGAAAATTGTGTCTGCTACTGTTGCATATGTATTCTCTCTGCTCTAGATGCACAGAGATGGTGGAGTGCTGTTCTGGAGGAAGGAGAGCACAAGAGACATAACAGGCAGGCAGGAGAAAAGGTGAAAGGGAATAACAGAAAGCAGCAGGAGCTGCAAGGAGAGAGAGAAGGAGGAGCCTCTTATGTACCTATCTAGCACCCCCAGGAGCCTGGACTGATTAACACCAGCTTCTCAGGGAGCTTCCTGTTTCCTGATGCTTCCCTGAACCCACTTGAGGAGAACAGGCAGTCAACTGAAGTAGTAGCGAGCCGCAAGTTAGCGCCTTTAAGTCGCTGGTATCTTCCCTCACTTCAGGCGCCTGCTACCAGTCCTGCTTTTTGTCCCCTTCAATTCAGTGTTGAAAGCCACTATAGCTAGCACAGAAAAGCTGAGTGAAAGAAGCAAAATGCCCCTCTGTGGGGCAGCATTCAGAAAAAGAAAGAAAGAAAAGGAAGGCTTTTCTGTCTAAGCAGGAAGGAGCTCTCTGAAGATCATAGACACAATTGTTCACAGTGCAGCCTTCGCGGCCCGATGGGATGTGAGTGGTGAGGAGATGCCTGGTCTCCAGTCAGAGGCAAGTGACCTGTAGTACTGCTCGCAGCATCCATCTCTCCTTTTCAAATGGATGTACAAGCCACATTCCTGAAGAAGTGTAGATCAGAGAAAATGTAGTGAGGCACACGAAACAGTTGTTGCTGAGTTTAGCTTCCTTAAAGTTTAGATGCATCGCAGGACTGTGGACCCACCTTGAGCAGTAGCCTGAGGAGCTTCCTTGTACACTGCTTAGGCCACAGCAAGTGAAAAATTCATGTTCCCCAAAGATAATGAAAATAGAAGTTTCTTGCATGAAAACCACATAGCATGAAACCCCAATTGGGAACATGAAGTGGCCTAAGCAGTACAAGGAAGTCCCTCAGCTACTGCTCAAGTGGGTCACAGTCCTGACTCTGGTTACATCTAAACTTAAGGAACTAAACTCAGCAACAATGCTGCATAGTGTTTTCGTTAGCAGAACTCTTCCAGTCTAATGTTCCAAGTCACAATTGGGCTTCTACACGGAACAAAGGACGGAAAAATCTGGCTAGAAATCTGGCATAGCCATGTGAAGGCAGCAAATCACTAGAAAGCATCCATAGGTGGAAAGAGCTTGTGATGAGACTAAGGTAAAGGCCACCATAGATGATCAGCATCAAGAGAAGATTGCCATCAGAGTCTCTTTACCAAGCAAAAAATGTTCTGAAAAGGCTCATTGCCATTGTGAAAATGCTTGCTACCCAAAACCTAGCACTGCATGGCACTTCAGATCAGCTGTATGTGCCAAACAATGGAAACTTCCTTAAAATTGTGGAGCTGATGGCTGACTTTGATGCTGTACTCCAGGAGCATCTAAGAAGAGTCACCACCCAAGAAATGTACACACACCACTACTTTGGAAAAACAATTCAAAATGAGATCATACAGTTAATGGCAAGAAAAGTCAAACAGAAGATTGTGCAGATCTGAAGTCAGCAGGATAATACTGTGCTATTTCTGGACTGCACACCTTACACTCAGCCATGTGGAACAAATGACTTTAATGGTGCATTTTGTAACAATAAGAGAACCTAGTGAAAATGTCCCTGCATGGTGACGTCAGAGAGCATTTTCTAGAATTATTGACATTGATGATACTACAGAGATGTAACGAACAATGTGCTCTTAAGAAGCTGGAAGATATGGGAATTGCTATATAGCTGACATGAGACAGGTCGGCTCATGATAATGATGCCAACATGAGAGGAAAGAAGCAAGCAGGTGCAGACATGGATGCCAGAGTTAACCCTCAAGCTTTTTTTGTCCCGATGCAGTTCTCATTCATTGAACTTGGTGGTCGTGATGCAGCCATCAGCTTTTAGTGAGGCTGCTGAATTTTTAATGTAATTCAAGAGCATCTATGTATTTTCTCTGCCATCAGCTCATTGATGGGAAATTTTGAAGCAATATCTGGGAACATCCTGTCTGAAACACTGAGTGCCACACAATGGGAAAGTGAGTGGAGGTGATAAAGCCTATCAAACACACCAAATTCGGAAGACAGATGATGCCATAGTTGCCATTATGGAGGATAATGCTATGACAGGAACTGTTCTATTGGGAGAATAGTGGCAGGGGGAAATAGAATCACCAGAAACATACATAACTTCAAATTTCTATGTGGCTTAGTGTTGTGGTATGACATACTGTTTTGAAATAAATGTTTCTAAGCAAGAGACTCATAGGGTGTTGCCAGTTGCCATATATCTGAGCAATGAACAACTGGACAAAGCAAAGTCATACCTACAGTCTTACCTGTCAGCATGAGGGACTTCAAAATGTTCTGAGAATGCACAGAAGTTAGCAGAGAACTTCACACTGAAGCCTATTTCCCACCCATTCAAGAATACAAGAGTCACGAAGAAGAAGACATTTTGATTACGAGCATAAGAGACGCAAACAACATTCAAAGTTGAATTCTTTAACCAGTTGCTAGATTGCGCAATACAGTCAGTTGAAGAAGGTTTCATGGATATCAAACGCCTCACATATCCTGAGTTATAAATTGGGACACATCAGTTGGAAGTAACAAAGGAGGAGAAAGACTCGAGATATTGGTTGACCATAGGATTACTATGAGCGCAATGTGATATGGCCGTTAGAAAGCTAACGCCAGTTTTAGGATGCATCAGGCGAGTATTCCAGCAAAGATAAGAGGTGTTAGTACATTATACAGGCACTGTGAGACTCATCTGAATACTCGTGTGGCATTCTCGTTCTCCATGTTTAAGAAGGATGAATGCAAACTGGAACAGGTTCAGAGACGGGTACTAGGATGATCCGAGGAATGGAAAACCTATCTTATGAAAGGAGATTCAAAGAGCTTGGCTTGTGTAGCCTAACCAAAAGAAGGTGAAGGGGATATGATTGCTCTTTATAATATATCAGAGGATAAAATTAAGGAGAGAGAGGAATTATTTAAGCTTAGTACAAGTGTGAAAACAAGAACAAATGGATATAATGCGACACTAGGAAGTTAGACTTTAATTAGATGAAGGTTTCTAACCATTAGAGGAGTGAAATTCTAGACAGACTTCCAAGGGAGTAGTGGGGGCAAAAGACATATCGGCTTTAAAACTAAGCTTCATAAGTTTATGGAGGGATGGTATGATGGGATCTCCTAATTTTGCAATTAATTGGCATTGATCTTTGATTTTCAGCAGGTAAGTATGCCCAATGTCTGGCTGATGGGATGTTAGATGGGATGGGATCTGAGTTACTACAGAGAATTCTTTCCTGGGTGCTGGCTGTAGTCTTGCCCACATAAGCTCAGGGTTTAACTGATCTCCATATTGAGTCGGGAAGGAATTTTCCTCCAGGGCAGTTTGGCAGAGTCCTGGAGGTTTTTCGCCTTCCTCTGCAGCCTGGGGCACGGGGTCACTTGCTGGAGGATTCTCTGCAGCTTGAGGTCTTCAAACCACAATTTGAGGACTTCAATAACTCAGACATAGGTTGGGTTTGTTACAGCAGTGGATGTGTTGAGATTCTGTGGCCTGCAATTGTGCAGGAGGTCTAGATTAGATGATGATAATGTCCCTTCTGACCTTAAAGTCTATGATCTATGAAGAAGACCTACACCAGCAATGCAGGGCACTAGAGACAGTGTTGGACACATGATGACATACGCAATTTATGACTAGTGATTTAGGTAATTAACTGAAAGCCTTTCAAGATACTTTTTCAGCCAGGATCAACTCCAAAGGCTGTTCTGGAATATACGTGCACAAATAAGATGACCACCCTCTTTCCAAATGCTTTTGTTGCTCTGTGCATACTTCTAACACTTCCTGTAACAGTTCCCAGCAGAGAATGCAGCTTCTCCAAGCTGAAGTTAATAAAAACGCATCGACACTCCACAATGACACAGGAGACTCTGGTCGGCCTTGCTACCATCTCAATAGATTATGATCTGGCCCAGACTGTGGACCTTCAGGAAGTAGTTCAAATCTTTGCAACCAAGAAGGCATGGAAAGCACCATTTTGATTATTCAAACAGATAAAAATGCCAGTGTTTACTATGAAGACAAGAAAAGTTACATTTGCTGTTCAGGCTTTTGAAAGTTAACTGTTACTTAAAATTTTTGACCAAGGCATTTTAAGTTTTTAGTTCTCCTTTATTGGGGTAGGTAGCAAAGCAGTACAATGAGAGGAGTAGAACAGGAAAAAAGCAGAACTGAGACCTTTCAAAGTTTTGGCCCAAGCTAGAGGGTATGGGGGCATCACTTGAGCTCCCTGCCTCAGGTGCCAAAATGTTGTGGGCTGGCCTTGCAGCCTATAGCTGTGCTCCCATGCTGGCCACCACCGTTGGAGAGGCACCAAAAGGAGCAACGGTGGGAAATGTTAAGACAAAAGTCTAATGAAGACAAAGACAAAGGTCCACAGGGACCTGTTCCCCTCTTTCCATCTGGCCCTGCCCCAGAGGGAAACTCACCTTGGCGGGAATGAAATAGTCCTGGAGGATAATCTCCTGTGTTGTGTATCTCTGTAGGGTCACTGCCACTGGATGGAGCCTGCAGGAGGAGGACACATCAGGGTGGTATTTACTCATCACTCATTTACGGTCAATATTGTCCCAATGGACAGAGTACACAATCAGGGCTGTGCATGAGACCAGTCATCTGCTTTAGAAATAAGAGCTCAGCCCAAAGATTCCCCATGCCATTCTGCTCCCACTTTGCTAGAGGACCTACTTCTGTTAAACCAGGCCATCAAGCTATTTCTTGTGACAGGGTAAACAAACCTTCCACTGTCCAGGAAAGGTTTAACAAGCTGCTGTGGGCTTAATAAGCCATGACCTGCTACACCTGCAATAGGTAGCAGGTTAAAAAAATTAATTTCAATTAATCATGCAATTAAAAAAATAACCACGGTTAATCACACTGTTAAACAATAATAGAATACCATTTAAATATGTTTTTATGTTTTCTATATTTTCAAATATATTGATTTCAATTACAACACAGAATACTAAGTGTACTGTGTTCAGTTTATATTTATTTTTTATTAGAAATATTTGCACTGTAAAAACAAAAAAAATAGTATTTTTTCAATACTCCCATGACAAGTACTGTAGTGCAATCTCTTTATCATGGAAGTTGAACTTACAAAAAACTGGATTCAAAAATAAAACAATGTAAAACTTTAAAGCCTAAAAGTCCACTCAGTCCTACTTGTAGTTCAGCCAATCATTCCAACCAGTGGTTTTCAACCAGGGGTACATGTACCTCTGGGGGTACTCAGAGGTCTTTCAGGGTGTACATCTACTCATCTAGATGTTTACCTAGTTTTACAACAGGCTACATAAAAAGCACTAGTGAAGTCAGTACAAACTAAAATTACATACAGACAATGAGTTATTTATACTGCTCTATATACTATACACTGAAATGTAAGTACAGTATTTATATTCCAACTGGTTTATAATTATATGGTAAAAATTAGAAAGGAAAAAATTTTCAGTAACTTGTATTTTTGTGTCTGATTTTGTAAGCAAGTATTTCTTAAGTGAGGTGAAACTTGGGGGTTATGCAAGACAAGTCAGACTCCTGAAAGGGGTACAGTAGTCTGGAAAGGTTGAGAGCCACTGGCTCAGACAAACAAGTTTGTTTATATTTGTAGGAGACAATACCACCTGCTTCTTGTTTACAATGTCACCTGAAAGTGAGTTACATGACACTGTTCTAGCCAGTATGGCAAGATTTTTATGTGTCAGATGTGCTAAAGATTCATATGTCCCTTCATGCTTCAGTCATAATTCCAGAGGACATGCTGATGATGGGTTCTGCTCAATAACAATCCAGAGAGGTGCAGACCAATGCATGTTCATTTTCATCATCTGAGTTAGATGCCACCAGCAGAAGGCTGATTTTTCTTTTTTGGTGGTTCGAGTTCTGTAGTTTCTACATGAGACAATTGATCTTTTAAGACTTCTGAAAGCATGCTCCACACCTCATCTCTCTCAGATATTGGAAGGCACTTTAGATTCTTAAACCTTGGGCCAAGTGTTGAGAAATCTCACATTGATATGTTCTTTTTGTTTTATCAAATCTGCAGTGAAAGTGTTCTTAAAATGAATAACGTGCTGAGATGTCATTCGAGACTGCTATAACATGAAATATATTAAAATATAGCAGAATGTGGGTAAAACAGAGCAAGAGACATATAATTCTCCCCGAAGGAGTTCAGTCACAAATTTAATTAACGCATTATTTTTTAATGAGCGTCATCAGCATGGAAGCATGTCCTCTGGAATGGTGGCTGAAGCATGAAGCATACAAATGTTTAGCATATCTGGCACGTAAATATCTTGCAATGCTGGCTACAAAAGTGCCGGTTCTCACTTTCAGATGATGTAAATAAGAAGTGGGCAGCATTATCGCCCGTAAATATAAACAAACTTGTTTGTCTTAGCAATTGGTTGAAAAAGAAGTAGACTGAGTGGACTTGTAGGATCTAAAGTTTTACATTGTTTTGTTTCTGGGTTGCAGTTGTGTAACAAAAAAAATCTAAATTTCTAAGTTGCACTTCCTTGATAAAGAGTTTGCACTACAGTACTTGTATCAGGAGAATTGAAAAATACAATTTCTTTAATTTATCATTTTATATTGCAAATATTTGTAATAAAATAATAAATAAAATGAGCACTGTACACTGTATTCTGTGTTGTAACTGAACAATATATTTGAAGATGTAGAAAAACATCCACAAATATTTAATAAATTTCAATTGGTATTCTATTGTTTAACAGTGTGATTAAAACTATGATTAATAATGATTAATTTTTTTTAAGTCAATCACGTGTTAAGTGCAATTAATCAACAGCCCTTGTGTCAGGAGATGTTAAAAGGGGCGAGCCCAGCACCCGTAGAATCTGCCTGGGATGCAGAGCAGCTTCCCTGTCCTTGCTCAGTGAGGAAAGTCTCACCTGGGGCCAGAAGCCCCAGAGGAGGGAAGGTCAGCTTGACAGGGGATGTGCTCCATGTGACTTGCCGGTTTCTGTTCTGTGTGGGACCCTGCCTGAAAGGAGTGACAGCCAAAAACTCCTTTTACTTTGTGCACCTGCCTGGGAACTCAGTAGTGGTTTGGTGGGAGCCCAGCTATGGCCCTGTCACATTGCTTAAGACAGTTTCCATTGTGCACAGCATACTGGCTGGGTAGCTGATCAAACCAGTGTATTGCTTCAATGGGATGAGAGCGCTAGCATTTCCTTGAATTGAAGCAGGACTGACCCTGGTTTCCAGCAGGGTCTACCAATCCAAACACCAGTGGCTGAACAGTTATTGCTAGAACTGGGGAAAATTCCCAGTGTAGATAAGACACATGATGCCTAAAGCCAATTCTGCCAGATGGGGGTAAGGTCTAGTCTTGAATCACTCCATGGTAAGTGATTCCAGTGACAATTTGTGCTATCACCAAAATGGTCCTATAACATTACCTCTAATATTTTGCCTAAACTGTCCCAGCTGCAATTTAAGATGTGTCGTCTTGCCCTCCTTGATCGTATGATCACTGTCCTTTCCATGCTACTCTATGCATACAGCCGCCATGCGTCACTGTGATATAATTTCCCACAAAGGAGGTGTCCAGTCCTCTCAAGCTTTCTCCATGGGTCTTATGTGCCAGTTCTCCCATCATTTGAGCTATTCTCCTATAACCTCAAGTTTGTCAATGTCTCTGTTTGACTGAACCCACAATTCCAGTTTAAGAGCCTAAATACATTTCCTGATATCCTCTAGGGGACCAATTCTGCTCCTGAGATAAATCAGGAGTCACTTGATGGTCTGTCTATGCAATTCCACTGGTGTAAGCGATCAAAATCAGCCCCAAAGCACTTAACACATGAATATGTTAGAAAAAATCATAAGTTGTTATTTATATTATTGGAGAGCCACCTCCGGCCATGGTCTACTCATTGTACAGGTGCTGTACAGAGAATTAAAACAAAGTCTCTGCCCCGAGATCATCTCTGCCAATCTAGCAGCCATTATGTGTACAGCAATATCTCATGTAGCCTTAGATATGAGAAGCTGTTTCATTGAGAGGGTGGAGATGGCCATGAAACCAGAGCTCTTCTTTGTCGTCTTTGTGATTTTTGCTATAAGCTGTTTAATGGCCACCTGGCCACCAGTAGAGAAAAGCAGAAGCTTGGGGCCAGATCTTCAGCAGGGGTAAATCTAAATAACTCCAATTAAGTCAACGAACTGATGCTGATTTGCCAGAGCTGAATATCTGGCTCTTTAAGTAATGCACATCTAGCAGCCCAGCACCTTCCCTGGCATGAGCAGTTTAGTGTCATGGGCCTAGATGTGCTGGCCCAGATAGATGAGACTCTCTTTGGACAGGTTCCCCTTCTCCCATTGTCCTGCCTGCAGAGCTGGACTCCCAGCCTCTTAAGTTGATTCAGAACTTTCCTCTCTGAAGCAAGCCCTGCAATCTTTGAGTAGCTTTGCTGTTGCACGTGCAGGGCTTTATTAGTTTAGTCTGCCATTTCCCAAGGTTAGATCTGGTGTCAGTGGCAGATGGGAACACACTGTTATTATGGCAGCAATCAGCAATCCTGATGGATCTCTTCCAAAGCTTTCCAGGTTTTCTTGGCTTTGTGTTTGCATATAATGTGCTCAGAAATCTGGAGCACATCTCTGCAGACCTAAGAAGTTTTATTATTAATCCCCGTCCTTTTGCCACCTATCTCTGTGTCATGGGAGATTGTTGAGGTCAATATTAGACAGACAAAAGAATTCAGCTGATTTCCTGGAGTTGTGAATGTTGGAATCAATTCTCAATGGTGATATTTTTTTCAAAGTTTCTTGAGTGCCTGGTATTAAAAATTCTGAAATACAAGGAAGCAGTAGGAAAGCTTGCAAAAAGAGACCAGACAAAATGCCCCCTCCCTTTGAGCCACAGGCACAGGTCTTCAAAGCAGTGGATGTACCATGCGTCTCCTATGCAAGGGCAGAGTGGGAAGGGAAGCTGCTCACACACAGAGAGAACCAGTTTAGTGATATCCTTACTCATGGTATCTTATGGGATGGGTGCAGGGGACTGGACCATATTAACTCTCAAGGTCCCTTCCAGTCCTATGATTCTATGGTTCTATTCTAAAACTGTATTATAATTTTCAACTGCTAGGCAACACAGTGCATAACATCGCTTACCAGAAGTGGTAACAGCATACCTAGCTGTATTCTAAGGTATTTTAAAAAGAACACGTATCTTGGATCTTTCTGTAGCCAGGACAAATCTGGTACAGAAGGCTGACCTGCAAGTAGAGGTGTTGCAACTTCCTGTGTACAGGGGGTACATGACACTTTGTAACATGGGCCTATTTGTCAGTCTGCAAAGGCACTGTTCAGTGTAGCAGTTACCCAGAGTTAGCAATGACTTCATAGTTGTTCTCTTCTCCTGTTTCCTTGACGCTCAGCGAAATTGTCACGGAAAAGCAAAATGGAAAGTTTATGGCGAGCCCACTGGGACTGAGATGGAGGAACATTCCAATTCTGTGAACTTATTGTTTTGGAAGAACAACAGTGCTCAGTGTGGTGCTCAGTTAATTGATTTTTAAGGAGGCAAATTTATCACCCTTTGCATCAGTTTCTGTCAAAATGTTGCCATTGTTGCCAAGTCATAAATGCTGCGCTGATGAAAAAGTGTGATAGATGGACTGTAGCAAACACGCTATGGTGGCAGAGAACCAGAGGCCTCCAGCATCAAAAGCACAGTACCCTCCCACTAGAACAGGGTCAGCAACCTTTCAGAAGTGGTGTGCCGAGTCTTCATTTATTCATTCTAATTTAAGGTTTCGCGTGCCAGTAATACATTTTAACGTTTTTAGAAGGCCTCTTTCTATAACTCTATAATATATAGCTAAACAATTGTTGTATGGAAAGTAAATAAGGTTTTTTAAATGTTTAAGAAGCTTCATTTAAAATTAAATTAAAATGCAGAGCCCCCCGGACTGGTAGCCAGGACCCGGGCAGTGTGAGTGCCACTGAAAATCAGCTCATGTTCCGCCTTTGGCACACATGCCATAGGTTGCCTACCCCTGCACTAGAACTAAGGTGATAGCTCTATAGGTAAGTAGGTAGTGAGCTGTTATCTTCTAATATGGGGTTTCTCAAACTGTGAGTTGGGACCCCCAAGTGGGTCACAACCCCATTTTAATGAGGTCATCAACACCGGTGTTAGACTTCTTGGGGCCCAGGGCCCAAGCCCAAGCCCCACTACCCAGGGCTGAAGCCGAAGCCCGAGCCACATCCCCCAGGGCTAAGGTTACATCATGCCCCCCCACCCAGGGCAGAAGCCCTTGGGCTTCAGCTTTGGCCTTGCCCTACCCTGGCTAGTCTTTGGTCCCCCATTGTGGGGTCGTGAAGTAATGTTTGTTGTCAGAAGGGGGTCATAGTGCAATGAAATTTGAGAACTGCTGTTCTAAGATGATCAGCCATTCAAGAGGGATGCTTATTTTTCTTCAAAGGTAAAAAACTCCAGCTCCAGTGCTCAGATTCTGTAGTGCTGAACCAACCCATAAAGGCTGAACTCCCATAAAGAGAAGGGAGTAAACCCACATCTTGGTACAAAGTGGTGGGGGTTAGGAACTGATTACAATATCTTGGAAAGGAAAACTCCTTACCTGAGTGTTTCCTTGATGACAGCTTTGAGCAGCCGGATGGCTTTCAACATCTTCAGCATATTGCCCTGTGCTGCCTGTCTGGCTGCAAAGATCTCTGCCCGCAGCTGCTCCTGCACCACTGGAGTGCGAGCCAGTTCGAACATGGCCCACTGGAGGGTCATGGAGGTCTAGAACAGGGCACAGAGGATGGTCATGGGGGTCGAGAGCAAGGCACAGGGGAACCTCCCAGAACTCAACACTAGCTGGGTTCTTACTCTAGGGATGTGGCTCTC
Organism: Chelonoidis abingdonii; assembly: GCF_003597395.2. NCBI lineage: Eukaryota > Metazoa > Chordata > Testudines > Testudinidae > Chelonoidis > Chelonoidis abingdonii. Next base: position 31,869,594 of record NC_133777.1, read on the forward strand.
TGGGTGAGCCATACATGCCATGTCGCCTCTCTGTGCCTCAGTTTCCCTTTCTGACAAGAGGGGCGATTGTGTGGCTTTAATGAAGCACCTTGAGATGCTCATAGAAGAGGCCCTGTGTTGATGAAGTGTTACGGGTCAGGACTTTTAGAAGAGCTTATGGGAGTGAGGCACCCAGGTGCCCAAGCGCCAGTTCCAAGCTCTCAGCTTTTGCCATTCTCTGCCTTGTATACTCCACCACAAGCATCGTCCTTTGAGGAGCAGTGTGGGAAAGTCAGCTGGGGGCACTTATGCCATCAGAGGGCTGCCAGAGCCAAGATATGCAAACAGGGAACTATGCTGAGGTTCCACCATTGCTCCTTAGTGAAATGCCAGGCCAAGGTAATAATGAATGATCTCCCCTAAACCGTCTAGTACACAGCAGCTACTGCAGATATTGTAATATTGCTGGTGCTTTCTGTACCTTGAGAGAGCACCCGGTAACCCTCCACATTCCTTATCTGTATATAATTGTGATATTCCATAGAAAGCATGCCTTGTAAGGCATCAGGAGAAAAGTTACCATCTGCTGAAAATCATTTCTCTATCCATATACGTTTATCATTAATGCATGTGAAGTTATGAGAATTGTGTCATATGTCACAGAAACATGCTGTAAATTGAGGAATCAGACAGAGGCAACAGCAAGAAGAATAACCAATGCCTGGGTGGGATGTGAAGCAACCCATCAACAGCCATTGTTCAGCAAGGAAGCTACAATGCAATGACTCACCTGCATGAGGCCACATCCGGGGGATTGCTCAACTTTGCCTAGAGACTCAGCAATGCCCCCCAGACATACCTGGACTTGTGTTTTCCAGGCACATGGACTGAGGGTATAAAACAGACAGAGTGGACACATACTGGGCCCTTTTCCTGCCCCCACCTTCGCTGCAAGCACATGAAGACAAGACTCCAACAGGGGAGATTGGCCCAAGTTTAAGGTATATTCCTGGGGTACAGTGCTGGGAGCTGGGGGGATTTGGCTCTGGTGCCTTTCTCTGTGTTATTCATGAGTGGCTCTGGGAGCATTCATGCAATCTAGCTGGGTGTGGGGTCTCCACACACGGTTGTGCTGAGTGATCACACCACCTGGAGGGGTTGCTGCTGGTCACAAGCAAGGCATTGTGAGATACAGCCCAGACTGGAGAGAGGTAAGGGGGAACAGCGGTCCCACAGTCTGAGGCTGCACCCCAGGGGGTCCTGTCACAATCGCCACTACAATGGCAGTCTCCCCAATCCCCGAGGCTCATCCTTACTGTGTCCACCCCGCCAGCCATCATCTCTGTCACGCTAGCCTTGATGTCATCGATGGGCAGCTTGTCCTGTACTAAGAGGCTGGATAGAATGCCAGTATATTCCTTGGTGCTTTTCCGGTCCAGCCGGAGCTCTCGGTAGATATTCTGGATGCACTTGTCAGCTGTGAAAAGGGAGAGGGAGATAGGGAGAAAAAGCAAAGCAGTAAATTCAGCGTCTATAAGGGCCCAGCCCTGTTCCCACTCCCCATGCCATCACCACCCCATCTCTGAGCCCCTGGTCCCTGAGTCTCCTTCGGATGCCAAGGTGCTGTCACTGAGTGGCTTTTTAATAGCATCTCTTAAGCCAAAGGAGCTCACCTGCCCCAGCCAAAAGCTGTGTGGCTTTCCCATGGGACAGATCATTGGGCTTTCCCAGACTGGCCAACCCTGGCTAGAATCTAGTACCCAAGGACAGTATAGGGAATTCTGCACTTTCCTGACACTTTGTATCTTTCCTATAATTCCCTAACTGAAGCCATATGAGTGATCCCTCCTGCACCACAGAAAACCCCACCAGCTCCTCCAGCAGAGCTATCCCTGCTGTCTTCCATCTAAGAGACCCCAGCAACATATCAGAGCCCTCAGTATAGCAAGGAGAAAGTATCTTGCCAGAGTCACCCCTTCTTATTTTTTGTGCAAATCCATCCTTTTCCCTGCATGATGACCCCACAACTTCTCATCTGTGGCAGTATGAGACTGAGTCTGGGACCTTCCGCATGATAGCATGAACACTCCTGCCCTAGCCACCACCCTTTCCCTAAGATGGTTGGGATCTATGCAGCAGTGCATATGAGCTCTCACCATGCCTGAAAATCACATCCCAGGATTGCACATGGTCCCGCCAGGTCTTAGAGTTGATCCTGCAGAGCACGCTGGGTGGGATGTAGAGCATGGGTGAGGTGGTGTGGAACATCAGGGTCACGGCATCGATGAAATTCTGCGCCTCAGGGTCAATTAAATCCTGCAGGAGCCCGAGGCGTGCTCCATACAAGACGTTGCACACGGCTGCAGGAGCAAGGATTAGGGTTAGAACTCAGAACTTCCAACATCCCCCAAAATGTCACTCTGGGGTGATCTGAAGCCATTAGCCACAAGCACCTCCATTACACAGTATGTTGATATGCAGGGCTGGTAGTGCTGTCTATTAAGGATACACAGGCAACCATAAACCTGGCGTTTCCTAGCTTCCAAGAACTTGACTTTACAACCTTAATGTTCTTTTATATGTAGTTCTATTGCGTGTAATATATAGTGTTTCTTATCCAACATCATTCCAAGATCTTCACTCCAGAGAGGGGTCATTTCTACCCATTTCTATTCTAGCACTAACATATTTGTCATTATATATATAGAACACAGTGTCTAGGCCTGAAATGCAGCCACCTCTGTGATGAAATGGCAGTATTTCAAGGCCAGCCGACACTGCACAACAGTTCAGGACATGAAGAAAGAGCACTACATGTAGCTGAGGCTGCAGAGAAGGTTTGTGAGGCAGGATGACTCCAGCTGAAATTTGGGCAGGACTCTGGAGCCATCAACTGTATTCTTGGAGGAAGTGCCATGAGTAGTCAGAGACACAGTTCAGGGGCCAGCTGGTGTAAATTAATGTGTTTCCATTGACTTCAGTGGAGCTGTGGTGACTTAAACCAGCTGTTGATGTGGTCCTATAAATATATTTCATCCACAAGATACTCAGACATGATGGACAGAGAGGTTCTGGATGATCCTTGCAGAAGCTTGCATTGCAGTATGAGGCATACAGTTAGACACTGACGAATTCTAACCCATGGGGTTTGTTTCAAGCTGAAGAGGTTCTGCTGAAGGTCACTTGGATGCTCATCCAAACAGAGTTTCCTAGCAGAAAGGGTGGATTTTCCACCTCCTAAGGGTATTCAGACCCTATAGGTATGGTTCAACCCCTTCTAATGATAACAGGCCATTTGCAAAGTCACAGGAATCAGTGGCATGTCTGGGGTGTCTGGCTTTAGGCACTAGTGCAAACTGACTGAGCTCTGTTTCCCCCAGCCCACTGAGCCAATGAAAACCCACAGGCAGCTGCAGCATGCCAGCCCAGTCCACTCACACTCCAGGGCGAAGCGGAACAGCTCATTGGTGAGGTCGCCCGTCCACCTTCCCCGGCCACTCTTCCCGATCTGGACTTGGACCCTCTTGACAAAGTCCTCGCTCACCTCATTCAACAGGGGCACAAAGCAGTCAATCATCTGCAGGGACAGGGCCTCTTTATTCAAAATGAGGCGGTCAGAGCGCCAGGCCTCTCCCTTCCTGGGAAAATCAAAGGAAGATCACTGACATCGCTGTGTTCCCTGATATCTCCCACGTTTCAGGGCAGGGCACAGTCTAAACCCATTCTTTCCCACTCACCCAGCCCCTACCCACTTCTGCAACCCTCCTCATCTCACCCATGAAGCAACACAGCCTGATTTTCCCTGAGTGGCACCCACTGCTTCCTGTCCAGCTGCCATGCCCTGGCTGGTCTGTTCCCATGTGAATTCCCTCCCCTACCTTGAATCACATGTTCCAGGCCAGAGTCCTGGCCTGACAGTCACACGGGTCCTAGCAGCAGGGAAGCAAGTTGCATGAGTAGTGTAAGCTAGGGATCAAGGAGGGTTTCCAGGATGGGCAGGTTTTCATGTGCTCCAGTTAAGAGACCAGCTCTGACTCTCTACTATGGGTAAACATACCTAACCCACCTGAGCCTCAGTTTCCTAAGGATTAGGTATCAACCCACTTCTCTCGCCAGCTGATGCTCCAAATTCAGAGGCATCACTATTGCCAAGCTCCTCTTCTCACATCATGATACATCTCCTCCCTTCCTAGATTACTACATAAAGGTGAGCCCAGCTACCTTTGTCATTAGAAAGGGAGCTTCACTCCCCATCCCCTAACCCCACGTCTACACTGACTATACCTTGGGAAGGGTTCATTTCTTTCCCAAGTTTCTCTTTTCTTAGTCTGAAGTGAGGGTCAGAAGAGGCCCTGGAGAAAGGGCCCCAGCATACCCTTTTATAGTCCTTACTTACTTGAGAAGCACTCCATATGGTTTGTTGCGGAAGTCACGGTAGGCCATCCAAGGTGGCACCATGAACCTCTCCGGGTAGTTGCCCTCCGATTTAAAGAGAGTAGCAGCATCTTCAGGGTTAATGATATTCACACTCTGGTAGAGGCCGAGTTTCTCCCTGTAACATTTGACAGGGGATCAGGACACTCCCACAAGCAAAGAGCCCTGAAGAAAACCTCACTTGCTCACCCTAATAAATGCTGAGTGGGGTAGGGGTTATAACTGGTACCCCATGAGTAGCAATGGGGGAAATTTACAAGGGCCAGAGTCTCTGTTCAGCATCGATACACACCTAAAAGTCTGGCTGCTTATCAAAACTATGGGCCTGATCCAAAGTTCGGAGGAGTCTTTCCACTGACACCAATGATCTCTGGACCAAGCCCTGTCTTCTGAATTATGTATGTAATTAACTTGAAATGTCTAAAACATGCCCTTTGCAGTTCCCCCTGGGCATATGTTGGATGTGAAAAATAGGCCACTATCAAAACTCTTATCATTTAAATAACATGCATAAGCTCCCATACTTGAAACTCAATGGATGGGCTTTTAGCAGCACCCAAGTGACATAGCAGCACAAATCCCATTGAGTCCCATTAAGACATATGCTTCAGAAATCACTTGGCCATTCTGACTCCAAAGGGCTTCGGATCTGGCCTTAACAAGTGCTTCATAATCTATATGAGATTATGACTAAAGACTGCACTCAGTTACCCAATAGGGCTCTTCTCTTCTGTTTTTAATACTTCTGCATTTGTTTAGTGATTAGTATATGGGATTGGCGTCCAGGATAACTGGCTTCTGTTACTGACTACTCCCTCTCTGACTCCAAGTCATGCTTCCTTCCCCTGCCTCCATTTAACCTTCTGTAAAATCAAAACAACAATAATATTTCCCTCTCTCCTATGGGTACTATAAGGCTTGTTTAGTTTAATGTTTGTTGATTTTCCTCACAGTCCTTGGACAAAAGGGGCCATCACAGGAGTTAGACATGAAAATGAGTTAAACTGAATGAGCTACGATTTCCTGTCCAATACAGGGGTAGCCCCAAGCTGTTCCCATGGGGAGAGTTTTCATTAGTCTCACACTCAGAAATTTTGGTCAGTTGATTTTATTTCCTTTCTTAATATCATACCCTGTCATAGCATGATAATAATCCTCCTCACTGTTTGCCAAGCTAAACTGCACATATTTAGCTAATTTTGTCTGCCTTACTCAAGCCCTTTGCTGCTGTTCTCTGAACTGCCTTCCTGTTACCAATATCTTGCTGATAATGATTCTACCTAAAACTCAGCTGGGCCCCATTACCATGGAATCTGAGCCTGCCATGGGCTTTGAAGTATTTGTCCTAACAACTCTGTGAGGAAGGGAAATGTTATTCCCATTTCACAAGTGGTATACTAAGGTGTAGAGAGTGTAAAGGCCAGATTTTGAAAGATACTTAGACATCGGTGTTCTCAGCCTTGCAACACCTAACTCGTTGAGTAGCCTATCTACACTATGCTGTTAAACCGATTTTAACAGTGTTAAATCGATTTAACGCTGCACCCGTCCACACTACACTGCTCTTTATATCGATTTAAAGGGCTCTTTAAATCAATTTCTGTACTCCTACAAAACGAGAGGAGTAATGCTAAAATCGATATTACTATGTCGGAATAGTGTTAGTGTGGACGGAAATCGACATTATTGGCCTCATTATTTTACCGTAGCTACCCACAGTGCACTGCTCCAGAAATTGATGCTAGCCTCGGACCATGGACGCACACCACCGAATTAATGTGCCTAGTGTTGACACGCACAATCGACTTTATATTATCTGTTTTATAAAATCGGTTTAAGCTAATTCGAATTTATCCTGTAGTGTAGACGTAGCCATTAATCTCATTCTCAAAAATGATTTAGGCATCTAGGATTCTAAGTCCCATTGGCTTTCAGTGGGAATTTGGCTCCTAAGGACATAAATCCATTTTGCTAATGAGATTTAGGCTCCTAAATAAATTAGGTTGCTACAACACTGAGTGCAGCAATACCTAAGTACCTTTACAAATCTGGGCCTAAGTCAGTTGCCCATGATCACATGTGAGGTCTGTAGTTGAGCAGGAACACAGATCTCCCCCATCCTGGGCTAGAACCCTAACTACTGAACCACCCTTCCTCTTCTGCCTGAAGACAATGTTACCCAGAACCATATTTTACGGGCACTTGCACCCATCCAAAGTATCAATTACCTGGCAGCCTTGCATGAAGCCTTGATATCAAATTTCAACACCTTCGGAAAAAGTACCCACTTTTGAAAATGCTGGCCTTAACTTCCCTATGCCTCAGTTTTCCCACCTGTAAAGTGGGGATAATAAGTTACCTACCTCATAGGGAGACAGCGAAGCTTAATCCATGAATGTGCCTTAACAGCCTGTGCTACTTCTTGGGTTTAGTGGTGCAGCTACTCTGGGTCTATAACTCTTTCTGTGATCAAGGGGCGATCAGTATGGGAAAGGATCACTCTTCCTGTCTGCCCAGTGCACGCAGTGAAGAATTTGAGCAGGCTGCTTTGTGGCCTCGGAGCTTCAGCCTGAGTCTGTGTGGGACATAGTCAGAACTCAGCCAGAATTCCCCCTGGCACACTGAAGTGGAAGCTTTGTCACCTATTTCAAGAAGGCAGCATCTATTTCCCTCTACCCCTTCATACTGGCTCAGCTGCTCTAACTGGCACAGAGCCATGGTTGCACCGTCCATTTGCCTCACGACAACCTCTTTGGGAAGGCTGGGATGGTTCTTGCCACTAGCCTTTCACACAGATCATGCAAGAATTATCTGTGGCTGTCCACAGGGTCTAAGTGCAAGGGGCAGCTCCCCTTGAACACCCAGTCACAATCTGTCTTCTAAACTACATCAAAGCCACATCCCACAGCCTTTTTCCACAGGGCCTCCCCCTAAATGTCCTTCCTAAGGGTCTGATCCTGCGAGCTGCCGACACCTGCAACTCCAAACCAATGGGAATTGCCGGAGATGACCACCACCCAAGATCAGACTCTAGTTACCCAGGCAAAACACCTATTCTTTCCAAAGGGAACGGAGCACAACTAAAGAATAAGGGCTTCAGGATCAGGCTTATGCAGACTAAACTAGCCCCAGCTGTGTAACAGATATACAAGGTAGAGGGTCAAATCCCTAAGACTAAGTCTAGGGGTGAATTTGGGCCCATGAGATTTTCTCATGACTAAAATAATCCTGGGCTAAAGAGATACTGGTGGAAGCAAAACATTGCAATGAAAAATATAAGGCCGGCACCTCAGCTGGTGTAAATGGACACAGCTCCACTGCAACCTGTAGAAATCCCCTGACTTTTGCTAGCTGAGGATCTGTCCCATAGCCTTGTACTAAGTACAGTTTGGAGACAAGTTTGTTGTTTATAATACAGTCCTAAAGATTTTGCCAGCCAAGGGAGTGTGATCAGAGAGACAATAACGTACCGAAGAATGTAAATGGCCACTTTGATCCCATGTTGGCTTTCTCGGTATAGGTACACTGACAAACATTTTGACTTGCAGATAGAAGGGTAAATCCAGGGCCTCTTGCCATGTTATATTAACCGTTGGTTGAGCTGGGCGTGTGCAGCAATGACAGATTGAAATTACAGTGTGTGACGTTACATGTTCACACACTGGGGTTTTGTATTACTGCCCATCCCCATGGCGTCTGAGCTCCTAGATGTACAAACCTACATGGAGAGGAAGGCTGGCCTTCTGGTTGAGCCACCAGCTGAGACTTCTTGTCACCCCTAAATCTGGCCCAGACCAGACACTTGAAAGATCTTTCAGATCTGAACCTGCCAGACTATTAGTGTTCCAATCACAGAAATCAGGGTCCCCCTGTGATAGGCACTGCGTATTGGAGGAGGGGCAAAGACCTTACCATCTCAATAGCCAAAGGGTAGGTTTTGAAACTGAGGCACAAAGAGGCCAGTGACTTGCCCACTGTCATGCAGCAAGTCAGTACCAGAGTTGGCACTACAGCCCAGGTCGCCTCACTCCCAGTCCAATGCCTTATACACTAGCCCACACTGCCCCTCAGTTGATACTACTGGAGTTGGGTCCCTAGAGGACAGAGGTAAAAGCAGATCTAAATTTAGGGGCAGATGGATAAGATTGTCCCATCAGGCACTGAGAACCCAAGTTTCCAGGCTCCTGCTCTATTGCCCAACCCACTAGACCATGGTACCTCAATACCCTACCTATACACACCTGAGCCTCACATTTTACTTTATGCCACTGAGCTGCCCTTAGCAGGGATGTGCAGAGCAGAAGGAGTGCTGTTGCTGCCCAAGTGGGGCCTGCCTAACAGCTTCTTACCTGTAAATGGGTCCAAACTTCTGGAACTTGTGGATCATGATGTTGTGGACGTTGTGGAAGCCACCCTCCTGCCAGAAGTGAAAGAGGTTAAGCCAGCCTGTTCTCCAGTTGCCTGGCAACTCGCTGAAGGACCGGGCCACCTTCCTTTGGAGGGAAGGGGAGTACACTTCGCCAGCGGCTGTGTAAGCCCTGCGGTAACCGAGGATCTGGCTATCCTTGGTAGGGGAAAGGATCCACAGGCTGCTGGGATTGGCTAAAGCTGGCAAATGCATGCCACCCCTGGCTAACATGGCCCTCAGAGAAGGGAGAACAAAACCAACGCGTCACCTCGTGAGGCAAAATTCCTACAGACTGTCTCACGCTCCAAGAGCCTTGCTCTTATATTAACACAGTCTCTGTCAAGGATATGAGCTAGCCAGTTGAATCACTGCTGCAGTCCTTGCCTCCCAATCACACTGATAATTATAGTAATGGCAGTGGAAGGTTAGTGTAAACCACGCCCAAAGGCATGGGGGAGTGAGGTAGGGGGTGGACATGGTTGGCTACTCCCACTTCCCTTCCCAGTAAGAAAGCTCAGGAATGCATTTCTTTGCAAGGGATAGAAATCTGGTTCAGATCAGCTCTCTAACCCTAATCTTTGATGCTCCAACAATGCTGTTTAGCTTGGTTTCATAGGGTTTCCTGGAAGACTATTGGGTGATACAGTATGTTTGGGGGAAGGACAAGGGGGCACAGAACCAGGACCATGATCTAGATCTTCAAAGACATTTATGTTCATAATTTCCATTGAAATCAAAGCTCTAGATAATTAGTGTATGAGTCAAAATAACAGGGCTGCCCAGAGAGGGGGGCAAGTGGGGCAATTTGCCCTAGGCCCTGAAGGAGCCCCCATGAGAATATAGTATTCTACAGCATTGCAACTTTTTTTATGGAAGGGGCCCCCGAAATTGCTTTGCCCCAGGTCCCCTGAATCCTCCCTGCAAAATAACACCACCACCTACCTCTTTTAATAAGTATCTCTCAAAGCACTTTACAAAGGAGGTCAGAATTATTATCTCCCTTTTACAAATGGGAAAACAGAGGCACAGAGAGATGATGTAATGCGGCAAGCCAAGTCCAGTGCTCTACCCACTAGGAAATAGTACTTTTTCAAAGGATATTCTGCAAAGGATATTCTGCAAGTGAAAATTGAGCTCACTCAAAGTCTGCTCTCCATCTAAAGGAGAACTGGCTGTTTCAAAGCAACCAGCTCTGGTGATTTCACTGCAAGTCCTGTGACATTTGATGTTTTTCTTGAAGTTGAGGCTCCTGGAGTCCGCTGGTTGCAGGAGAATCTCAGCTTTTGGGTTTTTGATCTTTTTTTCAATTGCAGAGAAAAGATTGAAATTGTGAAACAAATGCACAGTGGAATCTCAGCAACTAGGAGGTAAGGAAAAAGACTATATATATAAAATCTCATTATGTTTAAGCCAGTCTCATGATTTCTGGGGGCCTGGCTCCTGATTTTTGAATGCTTGGGGATTGGCAATACTACAATTCGTAAGGGCTGAGTTCTGCTTGGCTTGGGTTTACCTAAGTTCTAGGCAGAAAACACTTTGCAATCAAGAATATTTTTCTGCATTTGCCTAGTACAAAAGTCTGAGATGTATGGGTTTGCCAGGAAGGTTCCCCTTGAAAACAAAAACAACACTGTTTCAAGTTGTCATGGACTCACAGTACTGCTGCTCTCCCCAGGCTCTGTATGGTCCCTGGGCGGAACCCCCTTCAGTGCCACAGCCCTTTTAAAGGGGTCCACTCTCGCTCAGGGATTAAGCCATAGGCCCCACCACAGCCTGGAACTGCGCCTCTCTGACCTTCAGCATGCCTGTCTCTCAATGTAGGCACCCACTCGCTCTGGACCTCCAGGGCCTCCAACCCCAGAGGGAATAATATAACCCTAATCTCTAGAGTGGAGTGATTCTCAGCCAACATAAAACAGAAGGCTTTATTGAGCATCAGAACCCAGCATGGACAACTCTCTGGGGCCTCAGGCCTAGCACCCCTCAGCATAGTACATCTAGGTCTGTCCCACATCCAGGTGGAGTCTGGCTGCACTCGCTACAGTCCAGAAGCCCGCATCTTCCAACCGATGCATTCCATATCACCTATCACAGGCCCCAGCAGCTCCTCCCTTGTCCTTTGTCTTCCATCCCAGGTAAATAGGTAGCTGGAGCCTTTTCTCCTCCATTCTTTGTCCCCCCTCTAGCTGGAACTGGTTGGTCAGGTCACCTGGGTCCTCTCTTTTCAACCCATTGGCCTCCCACTGGCCAGCGCTGGCTGCCTTCCAAGCTGGGCTGGGCCTCTTGGTCTCCAGGTCACCAGTCAATAGGGTCGCCCATCTCCAGGCTGTTGTCTGAGGTCCCAGCTGCTAGGCAAGGTAACACCTGGTCCTCTGCAACAACAACCCCTCTCCCACCACCTTGTTAAATATTCAGCACATAGGGAAACTAAGGCACGCACACACTGTTTATGTAAAACACTACCAAAATCCCCATCTTTGTCACATCTCTCCCTCTTTGAGTCTGAACTGAACAGGGTGACTCCAGCAGTGTGAATAGGGGGGTGTCCCAAGGTCTAAGTGATGGACTTTGAGGAGCTTGCAGTGTTTTGGAGGCAGTGTGTATGTGTGGTGTTACAAGGACCAGGTGACTGGGTCTGAGGGGCACCCAGTGTTTTGGAGGCAGTATATATGGGGGTACCAGAAGGATCAGGTGACAGGACTGAGGGACACATTGTATTTAGGAGGCAGTGTAAGTGTGGGGGTGTCACTAGGATCAGGTGATGGGACTGAAGAAGCTTGGTGTTTTGGAGTCTATGTGCATTGGGGTGTCACAAGAGCCTGGTGACAATCTCTGAGGGGCATGCATTTTTTTGGAGGCAGTGTGATGAAGGGTTGTCACAAAGACCAGGTGACAGGCTCTGAGGGATGTGCAATGTATTGGAGGTAGTGCATATGGTGTGTGCAGGGCGGCAGGTTTGTAGAATTTTTGGTGATGCCAAGACCACCCAGAGCCCACCTTCCCCAAACTCCACCCCCCCAAACTCCACCCCCTCACTTGCCTAAGGCTCCGGGAGGAGGTCTAGGGTGCAGGTCCTGGGCTGGGGTGGCCGTGCAGGCTCTGGGAGGGAGTTTGGGGATGTGAGGGGGCTGGAGCCAGGGGGGTGCAGGCTCTGGGAGGGAGTTTGGGGGTGGGAGTGGGGGTGTGGGTTTGGGGAGGGGGTGCAGGCTGTGAGAGGGGGTAAGGAGTGCAGCACTTACCTGGGGCTCCTAGGCAGGGTGGGCGGAGGTGGACTTCCATGGGCTGCAGGGGCACTTGGGGCACTTGTGTCCCACCCACCTAGGGGCTGCAGAGAGGTGCTGGCAGCCAAGTGGAGTGAGCAGGCAGGAAGCCTCTCAGCTCTGCTGCACTGCTGGTGGTGGATGAGGGCCCTGAGCCATTTTAAATCACCTGGGGGATGAATGGTGAGGGGAGCACCTGGGGACTGAAGGCAGGGCCAAGGCAGGGACCCGGCCTCAAACATTCCTGGAGCCGAGCCACAGGCCAGGACTATTCCTGGTGCCCTGGCACCACGGCCCCATGGAACTTGCCACCCATAGGTGTGTGGGCAGGGAGTGTTACAAGGCCAGGAGACAGGCTGTGAGGGACGCACAGAATTTTGGAGGCAGTCAATATGTATGGGGTAGGGGTGTCAGAAGGGTCAGGTCACAGGTCCTGAAGTGTATGCACTGTTTTACAAGGCAGTGTGTACGAGGGGCTTGCAATGTTTTGGAGGCAGTTTATACAGGGGATGTCACACGGGCAAAGTGACAGGCTGTGAAGGACACACACTGTTTTGAAAACAGTGTGTATAAGAGAGTGTCAGAAAGGTCAGATGATGGACTCTGAGGCACCCTGTGTTTTGGAGGCAGTGCGTATGAGGCGTGTCACAAGGGCCAGGGATGTGCCCTGAGGAGGCACGGTGTTTTGGAGGCACTGTAAATGCAGGGGTGTCACAAAGTCCAGGTCACAGGCCCTGAAGGGCACATAGTGGTTTGGATGCAGTGTGTATGCAAGGGAGTGTCCAAAACAGTGCATGCCCTCTGGCACTTGTGTACCCCCAGCCCACAAGATGCAGTCCTTCCAAAACACCGCAAATCCTTCAGGGGCAGTGACCTGACTCTTGTGACCTCCCCATCAGACACATAACCTCCAAAACACCACAAATCCTTCAGGGCCTGTCGCCTGATCCTGCTGACACTCCTTCCCCCATACATACTGCTTCCAAAATATTGCACGTCCCTCAGGGAACATCACCTGGCCCTTGTGACACCTCCACACATACACACTGACTCAGAAACACTGCGCTCCCTCCCCCTGAGCTCATCAGCGGATTCTTGTGTCATCCCTGAATACACACTGCCTCCAAAACACTATGTGCCACTCAGCCTATGTAGCCTCCAAAACACTACACTCCTTCAGTCCCATCACCTGATCCTTTTCATACCCCCCAAGTCCCAGACACACAGCCTCCAAAACAGCATGCTCCTTTAGTCCCATCACCTGATCCTTGTGACTCCCCCACATTTGCACTGCCTCAGAATCTGTCACTGCCCCGCATACGCACTGCCTCCAAAGCACTGTACGCTGCTCAGGGCACGTATTAGGGTTCCCCTTTCCCATTCTGAACTCTGGTGTACAGATATGGGGACCTGCATGAAAGGTCACCTAAACTTATATTCTACCAACTTAGCTTAAAAACTTCCCCAAGGAACAAATTTCTTTCCTTGTCCTTGGATGGAATTGCTGCCACCACCAAGCGATTTACACAAAAATTCAGGGCAGAGTCACGTGGAATCCCTAGCCTCCCAAAATATTCCCCCAAGCCTCTTCACTCCCTTTCCTGGGGAGGCTTGAGAATAATATACCAACCAATTGCATTTAATGTAAGTACAGACCAGGCCCTTTATCTTTAGGACACTAAAAATCAAGCAGGTTCTTAAAAGAAGAACTTTAGTATAAAGGAAAAAGTAAAAGAATCACACCTGCAAAATCAGGATGGAAGGTAACTTTACAGGGTAATTAAAAGATTTAAAACACAGAGGACTCCCCTCTGGACTCAGCTTCACAGACTACCCCTTATAGATAAAGTGATTCGGTATAGCTGCCAAGGAGTTACTATTTCCTTCATATTTATGACATGCCCACCCCAAATAACAGACTGTGCTGAACAGCCTGTTCCACACTGACTGTGAGTTCTTCCTGGAGCTCTGTGTCACTGGAGTGGTATGCCCATTCAGTCCATCCTGGTTGGCTGAGAACATCATCGGTAAGCTAGTGCACAGCTCCTTGATCTGCTATCGCTGCATACATCTCAGGGTTATGGAAAGGTTCACCTCTTCCATGCCACCATCATTTTTTTTCTTCATAGTAGACACCTTCAGGCCACTCACCATCATCGCCTCTCTGGGCTGTAAACTGACAAACCTTTAATTCTCTGAAATAAAAGAGCTTTAGAGAAATAACATGATACACTTTAGTCCTTAGGGTTGAGGTGGGATAGTTAACAGCTATGAGATAGTTAACAGCTCCGAAGCGTTCTTGGACTATAAATGGCCCTTCCCACGACAGTTCCATCTTATGGCCTGGGAGCGCCTTCAAGACCATGACCTAATCCCCCACTTTGAAGGAACGCTCTCTGGCATGTTTATTATACCAAACTTTTTGCTCTTCCTGAGCATATTTTAGGTTTTGTCTAGCAAGGGCTAAAGAGTTTTGGAGGGTGTTTTGTAGGTTGTTTACGAAGTCCAGGATGTTAGTTCCTGGAGAAGGTGTAAACCCCTCCCATTACTGCTTCACCAACTGTAATGGCCCCTTAACCTCACAATCATACACAAGTTTAAATGGTGAAAACCCCAAATTGGGATGTGGTACAGCCCTGTAGGCAAACAGCAACTGGTGCAACACTAGGTCTCAATCATTGGAGTGCTCATTTAGGAATTTACGTACCAAAGTTCCATTAAACTTATCCAGCAGGCCACTTGTTTGATGGTGGTAAGGCAACCAAGTGGCTCACCTCATGAGCTTCCCAAAGGCAGGATATTAGTTCCCGAATCTGTAAGGATGTGGGAGGGCCAACCTACCCTGACAAAAATGTTTGTTAATGCCTGGCACACACTTTTAGCCCTGGTATTGCTTAGAGCTACTGCTTCCAGCTGCCGGATGGCAAAATCCATGAAAGATTCTGTTACATGCCTATCTGTAGCCAGCCCTGAAGCTGAGTGGGACAACAGCCCTGCACAGGGGAGAGGTGGCTCACACTGGCAACCAAATCCGTGGGCTCGCTCCCTACTCTCACTGGGACACGGGTACTGGGGGTAGTCGGACCCCCCCCCAGTCAAAGTCCTCTAGCAACATCTGAATGGGGGAGGGGGTTCCCAAAGAGCTTGGGGGACATGATCAGCTAACTGCAGAGGTGCTGATGGGGGATGGACTAAAGAACTGGCCAGACAATGCCCTGGCTCTTGCCTTTGGCTGAGGTCAGGGAGGGCCTCAGGGCTTGGCACTAGCAATCCACCCAGCAGATGGCGTGTAATAAATTTCGTGAAAATTTCAAAAATGATGGGCTCATGACAATTAGAGACAATGAGAGATTCATTACTGGTAAGCGCTAATGACAAATTGTTCATGGAAAAGGTCACCTCTGAAGCTATTAGGATACTGTCCTGATAAGTTGGAGGAGCTCGGATCCTGACTATTCCCAACCAAGCAAGCCACATACTGATCGCGGCTATTTCCAAATTTCCCGGGAAAAAGAAAAATCTTCATTTTTCGAGTTATTAGGATTCTATCCAGAGCATCTGGGGTAGATGAGGGCGTGAAAATTACAGACAAATCAAAACACAACAGATCAGAATCTGAATTTCTAAAGTAAGTTGGAGTATCTCTGTAAGCACCTGGGGAAGATCGGCTAGTGAAAAATTACAATTAAAATTAACGTGATATTGGGGAGAACTTATGGGCTATTTCTCAGGGACTCGCCAGCTGAAAGCCAGTAGCCATTAGTGCTGACTATTTGGAAGCAATGGGACAGGGGAAAAAACTATAAAGATGTGAAAGTAGTTCTGATCACTGCGAGTGACATAGTTCTCGAAGAGTCTCAATTCGAATTGCGTTAGGATGCTGTCCCTGTCATTTCAACGAGATTAATTCGTGAAAAGAAGACGCAAAGACATTCATCAGAAATGTCTCATGAAAGCTACTTCTCCCATCCCTTAGGATTAGGTTCTTATCAGTTGGAAGAGACCGGAGAGTGAAAATTATTTTTAAAAAGCAAATCGCATAACTGATCGGAGCTTGTGAGACCTTTCTGATCGACTCTTTGACTTAAAGCCATTGGGATAGATTATTGATAATTTGGGAGCGCTCGGATAGTGGGAAAAAAAAAACCAAAAAATAAATCACAGCTCATGTCTCACAATTGGATTTGACGCTTTACTCGAAGGATGTTGATTTCAGAGCACTTAGGATGCCGTCCTGAGCTTTACAGGCAGCCCAATTCATGAAAGTTTCAAAGAATGCAAAACTTATTACTGATCAGTCCTTGTGACAACTGATTCTGGGAATCTGCATGGTTAAGCAATTAAGCTCCCTTCCTGATCATTATTATTATTGGAAGAGATGGACTCGTGACAATTATGAACAGCGAGAAAGGCATTACTATTCAGGTCGTGTGACAAAAAGTTCTCATGCTGTCTTCATCTTAAAGCATTTAGGATACAGTCCTGAGCATTTGGAAGAGATCGGCCCATGAAAATTACAAAGAAAGCAAAATTCATTACCGATCACGGCGGGTGACATTTTTCTCGGGGGAAATGCTCAGGTTTAAATCAGTTAGGCTGCTGTCTTGAGCATTACGGAACGGTTGGTGTGTGACAATTACAGCGAAAACAAAACTCATTACCGAGAAGAAGGGTCACTTCTAAAAGAATTTGAATTCCGTCGACATCTGGGGGGAAAAAAACCTGCTAGTGAAAATTACAATCAAAGAGAAAGTCATAACTGGCCAGAGCTTGTGGGAAATTTCTCAGGGAATTGACTTCTTAAAGCCATTAGGCTACAGTGCTGATTATTTGGAAAAGACTGGCGCTCGAAAATTACAATCAAAAGAAAAAAAATCATTATTGATCATTGCTTAGAAAAGTTTGTCATGGACCCTTCATTTTAAAGCAGTTAGGAAACTATCCCGATCATCTGAAAGAGCTTGAGCCATGAAAATTACCAAAAAAGACAATCTCCTTACTGAGCACTGCGGGTGACCGATTTCTCTGAGGCTCAGTTTCAAATCAGTTTCAAATCAGCTGCTGTCCCAAACATTGAGGTTTGTCAAAAATGACAAGCAAAGCAAAACATAACTTATCCCTGAGTGTGACGAATTTCTCATTGATTCTCCAGCTTAAAACTTTTCGGATGCTATGTGGGACTACATGGACTCTCCACATCTAAAGCCATTAGGAAACTGGCCAGATAACTTGCAGGAAATGGGATAGTGAATTAGTCCCAACCAAGTAAACTGCATTCCTGATCAGTGTTTGTGAAGCATTTCTCATTCATTCTCCATCTTAAAGCCTTTCGGGTAACTATTTAGAGGAACTCGGAGATCGAAGAGTACCAAACAAAAAAAAATCATGTCTGGAAAAAGTTTCTCACAGAACCTTCATTTTTAAGCAGTTCAAAATCTGTTGGCTTTAGGGGGAGTAAATCGGTCGTGAAGAGTAACTAACCAGAACGTTTTACAGCTCCCCGCTTGTGACAATTGTCTAATTGAATCATCATTTCAAATCCATTAGAAAGGTGCATTCAGCAATAAGGGTAGATGATGTCTTGAACATTACAAACGAAGCAAAATTAATTCCAGTTCAGTGCAATTTCTGTTGGGAAGTTCACGTGGAACTAGGCTTTGAACTAGGGATTGGGTTCCTATAGGTAGAGTTTCCAAGGCTTTGTGTGGGTAGAGAGCCCCACTCTAGGTTTAAGTTTAGAAGGGCTAGGCAAATTGAAGTAAGCCTTGGAATGCCTGTGGGCAGCGCTCAGCACCCTAGGAAATGGGTTCCTATATTTAGGGATCTATGCCGTAGGGTTAGCCTATCTAAGGGTAAGACATATGGTGTTAGGGTTCTTACGCGCAGGGCTGCCCCCCTCAACTTCCCCAGGCTTAGGAGTCCTACGCGTAAGGACTTAAGAGAGAAGGCCCCAGCTACCTATTTACTTGGGATGGAAAACAAAGGACGACGGGAGCTGTTGGGGCCTGTGATCTTGGATGCCCAGCCGGAAAGCGCAGGATCTCTGGACTATGGGGAGAGAGCAGGCAGGGCCTAACTGCAGGCAGGGGAGACTTAGATGTACTTTGGTGAGGGAGGCCAGGCCTGAGGGTGATGACAATTTCCTATGCTGTATTTAGATGCTCAATAAACATTGTGCTTTATGTCGGTGCTAGTCTAAAGACTAGGGTTGCATTATTCCCTCTGTGAGTGGCGGTCCCGAGGACCAGAGCGAGTGACCTCCCTGAGGCGGCCCAGAGGGAGAGACAAGTGTGATAAGGCTCTGCCAGTTGCGGTTCCAGCAGGTGGAGGGCCTTAAGCCCTCAAGAAACAGAGTGGACCCCTGAGAATGGCTGTCACAGTGAGGGGGTTCCCCCCAGGAAAAGTATGGGGCCAAGAGTGGGCATGACCAGGGAGTCTGTGATACCCTTGTAGCAGAAGAGTACAGGATGCACTCTGTAGACCGTTGGCTGTGTGTGCAGGCACTTTGCAGTGAGTGACTGCCTGCAATAAAAGGGACCCAGTATGGAAACGGCCTATAAGTAGCTCCGTAAGAGGGCCCTGGCACATCTCTGCATGGAGATAGGGCTAAGCATGGGGAGGCTCACTCAGGAACAGCTGACTGACCGGCTGGTAGAGCATGACCAGTCTGCGGCCAAAGTTGAGATCCCAGCGGAGTTTCTGGATTGCCTGGAGAGTCTGGGAGTAGCTGGAGGCACTTGGGGTAAGTAGACAGCCCCCCGTGCCCTACTACAGCTCTCAAACCCATCCCCTGCAGCCCACCATATCTTACCACAGCCCTCAAACCCATCCTGCACAGGCACACCACAACCCCCCTGCCCTGCCACAGCCCTCAAATCCATTCTCCACAGCACCACCACAGCTCCCCATCCCCTGCTATAGCAGAGCAACCTGACCCCACTGCCCTACCACAGCCCCCCGTTCACTGCCACAGCCGTCAAACCCACCCACCACAGCCATCCGCCATAGCGTTCAAAGCCACCCCCACAGCCCCCAGTTCCCTGCCACAGTGCTCAGATCTATCCCTCACAGCCCCACCACATTCCCCAATTCCCTATCACAGTGCTCAAACTCAGCCTCTACAGCCCCCATGCCCTGCCACAGCTCTCCAACCCATCCCCAACGTGAGCCCCACTGACACCAGTGGGGATGGCACAGCCATGCCCTGGAGCAGGGGATTCTGGGCAGAGTTGGGGGAGCTCCAGCCTCCCTTGATGATGTTGGGGTGTGGGGGCTGACTGCCACGGGGCCCTGAGGCTGATGGGGCTAAGGGTATCTCTGGGAGGGGTAAGGTGGGGTCCTCACTGCCATGGGGGTCCTTACAAAGAAGGGGAAAACATGGAGCCTTCTCTGTCCACTGTATTCCCCAAGCAGCAGAAGGGATTATACTTTCTCCTTCCTTCCCTGGTGAAGAGACCCTTAGTGCCCAGCTGGAGTGGGTGGAAAAGGAAGAGGATGTGTCACCTGAACAAGCCACTATCAGGGTCATAGAGCAGCAACTCCAGGGCAGAAATGAGCTACAAAAATCCCCCACCTGCGCTGCTACAAAGTCTGTCCTGCCTCTTGTTCCAGCCCCACTCAGGCGGGGGGGGCGAGTGTCTTGTACCAGAGAATCCCTCACCCCTAATAGGGGGGCACATCTCCTCTGGACTCTGGAACCCCAAAGTGAGGGTGTTTGTCCCACACAGGCCAAGGTGTCCGCTCCCTGCAGACACTGTCTGCCCCCACCCCACTCCTACTTGGTGGAGGACAGGGCCAAAGAGCTCCGCTTCCTCCAAGCTGTCCCAAGTCTGTGTTTTTTGGCACAGAATCGGGTGAGACACTCTGGAGCCCCACTTTTCAAAAGCGGCCCTCGTGGAGGGCATTGTGGCCCCTAAAGTGAGGGAGCCAGAGATGGGAGGAAGAGTAGATGGGGCCAGATGGGGAAGCAGAAGACAGGGGTTCCTGGGGCTGAGGACTGGAGAGCAGGGAAGGAGATAATAGTGACGCTGATCGGGAGCTGGCAGTGGGGGAATTGTAAGCCCGGATGGAGAGGAGGGACGAATTGGATGGGAGAGGAGGAAGGAAGTTTGATGGATGGGCTTCTCTGCTCCAATTAACGCAGTGACTGTGATATAGGTTCACAAATGTCACAGTATTTCATCCCTTCTGAGTCATCACTGCAAGCAGGTGAGATCTACCAGGAAAGTCCTCTGCCAGCTTGTCATAAACAGATAGCTAAGGGTTAATGTTTCTTTTACCTGTAAAGGGTTAACAAAGGGAACCAAACACCTGACAAGAGGACCAGTCAGGAAACCGGATTTTTCAAAGCTTAAGGGAGGGAATTTGGGGGTGTTTCTTGGTCTTGGGTCTTTGTCTGTTCTGTGCTCTCTCAGCTATGAGAGGGTCTATTTCCAGTCTTTCTAATCTTCTGTTTCCCAGTTGTAAGTACAAAGTTAGCAAAAGTATAGTCTTTTAAATTGTTTTGCTGTATTTGCATCTGTGTATCTGGCTGGTGGAGTCTTTATGTGTATTTGGCTATAAGTACTTTAAATTGTATGTTTTTGGATAAGGCTGTTATCCTTTTTCTATTGTTTATTCATTTTCTATAGTTGAAAGCCCTGTATCTTACCATCTAATTACAGAGACTGTTATTCTAGTCTTCTTTCTTTTTTTTATAAAGTTTTGGCTTTTTAAGACCTGTTAATTTTTTGTTTCTAGTTGACCCACCAGGAAAGTGGGAGAAAGGAAAGACAGGGAGGGAAAGACTGCTCTTCTGTGTTTACTCTCTCTAGTGTCCAGGCAGGAAAAAGCTAAGGGGAGAGAGATAGAATCTTTTCTGTTTCTTTTCTTTGGGTTTCTTTGTGGAAAGAGAGACAATGCTTTTGGTATTGTGATGTAAAGAGGTTGCATCAGTAACTCTCAAGTTAGCCCAGTAGAAAATTCTGGGTGGGAGAGAGGTGGGGGAATGGTTTATTTCCTTTGTTGTGGACCAGAGCCTCTGAGTCTTGGGGTCCCCCAGGAAAGGTTTTGGGGAGACCAGAGGGAGCCAAAACCCTGGAATTTTTGGCTGGTGGCAGCAAAATCAGATCTAAGCTGATAATTAAGCTTAGAGGGGTTCATGCTAGCTTCTCAGGTTATGAATGCTAAGGTTCAAATCTGAGTAGGAAAGCTATGATACAGCTGGCCAAGCACTTTCTACAGGAAGCATCATACCACATAGTGGCTTACAGCCTCTTTGGGCAACTCCTGTTAACAGAAAACAGGTCTAGGAACCTGAAGGCAACTTGCTGTGCCCTAGTTTGAAGTCCAGTGTCCCATTCTTGCTTGGGGACAGTTCCTTTGTCAGCTGTCAAGGGGTTCATCTTGCTTGCCAAGCATGGCCTCTCTCTCATCAGAAGTGCGAGGTCGTCTCTTCTGATAGGCAAGGAACTGGAAGGAGATCATCACATCAAGAGACAGAGCCCCCAGGCTGCCAATCAGCCAGGGGAGGTGCCTTCAGCTCGCCCTGTTTCTGGCTTCTTTGGAAGCACGCTTATTCCATACAGCGAGTTCCCCAGCATCACCAAAACGAAAAGATAGTATGACACCCCGGGTAGATTTCCTCTTGAAATTAGTGTAGATCTGGGGCACTCGGGAGAACAGATACACCAAGGAGGAGACAGAGCCAACAGTGAAGCCAGTGATTTCCTTCTTGGTGAAAGGCTCACATCCAGCTGCATCCACTGTGGCGGACAGAAGACTCCTCCCTTTAAGTGTCACTGTTTCAACTGTGGAGCCAGCTTTGCCCAGCAAGGATGCTGCTGACCCACCCTTCCCAGAAAAAAAAAGGCAAAGGCCTTCCCGAGTTTGATGAATGGGAGGACTGGGGAGGGAGGCAGTTGGTTGGGGGTGGGGGTGGGGGGGATGACACTGGCTGCTTCTGCAGAGCACTTTGGCCTCCACCCTGGGAAGTGCCTGTGGGTCTGTGGGGCCTGAGTCTCTCACACACGGTTTTGTTTCCTTGGGGTCTCCCATGAGCTGATTGAAAATCTCCCCATGATGTCCGAGCCAAGCTCCATCGTGTCCAGCTCCATGGCCGCGGTTTACAATCTCAGGTACCAGGACCCTCCCATCCAGCTGCCCTAACCCTGGTGCTGATCGGGCCCAGAGCCGGGAATCACAGTTCCTTCTCCAGTTAAGTTACCCCCAGCTGTGGCTCTTTGCATCCCCCAGCAGAGGAGGTGGGAACGTCCCCTCTTTCCTGGATGGCTGGTTGATTCACTCCAGTAACGTTAGAGTGGCCACAGGGAAGGGATCACCGCGATGGGGGGTGTCATGTCCATGGCATTGCCAGTACCACTTTGGTGCTACAAAGTTTAACAGAGGTGCCTCTCTCCTGCCAGAAAACTGAAGCCACCGCTTACCCTGGAGCTGGACTCTCGCCTCCTGCGGGCTCTTCTTTACAGACTCTTCACCATGGGCACTGGGAACGACACCACCCACTTTTGGGTAGGTCCTGATCCTACTTCTCTGTCCCAGGCGCAGGAGCAGGCTCTGGTCCCTGCTCCTTCGGTTTGACGGACCTGCCGAGAATAGGGGAGGAGTGAGCAGAGCTGGGAATAGGCCCGGGACAGCATGGTGCTCCTCTCCTCTGCACTGCTGCCCACTACAGGGCAGCTGGAGCAGCGACCCAAAAAGAAAAAAGAAAAAAACCTGCGGGGGCAGCAGAAGCAGCAAATGCCACCCCTTGGAATCTGCTGCCCCAAGCATGAGCTTGCTCGACTGGTGCCTGGAGCCTGCCCTGGCAGGGGGGGCCCCTTCCCTCCAGAGAGGATTGCATTACCCCTCCATGGCTGATCCCAGCCTTCCCTCCTCTCCTCATTCTCTGATCTACTGCCTGGACTCTCCCGAGGATCCTACCTCCCATTCATTACAGTTTGGCTCTTCCATACTCTGCTGGGTGCCAGGCTCTGCACAGAGAACTGCTAAGAGCAAGGATTGAAGAGGCAGCAGGCATCTGGCCATGAACTCTTGCTAAGTGTCCCTGGAGTGATGTCAATGGGAGAGGCCAGGATGTGCCTTTTGAGTCTTGCCAGGACTCCTGGAGAACCTGCCTAATTGTCCCCTGACTGCTGTAGCCCCATGTCCCATGACTGATGGGTGCGCCTTCTGCTTGCAGGCTCTGCGCAAGACCTATTTACAAAGCCTGAACACCATGCTCAGGGGCCTGCTGACAGAGACCCCCCACCCACCTTGGACAAGCTGCAGCACCTCTTGGAGGTGAATAGAATGGAATGGTGTGGGGTGGAATTTCCCCTTAGCTCCGTGGGAGGGCTGCAAAGGAGAGACTAGAAGAGCCATAGTTCCATTCATAGAATATCAGGGTTGGAAGGGACCTCAGAAGGTCATCTAGTCCAACCCCCTGCTCAAAGCAGGACCAATCCCCAGACAGATTTTTTTACCCCTTTTCCCTAAGTGGCCCCGTCGAGGATTGAGCTCACAAGCCTGGGTTTAGCAGGCCAATGCTCAGACCACTGAGCTAGCCCTCCCTCCAGCTTGGACCCAGCCGGCCACACTTTGCCGGAGCTGTCAGTGCCGGAGGAAGGAGCTGGGACTGTCAGCCAGAGCTCTGCAAGGTTGCATTAAGCACTAACAGTGAAAAACAGGCTTGGCTAGGGACTGAGAGACCGAACCCCCTGTGAGATGCACAATATGGGCCTCTGAGAAAAGTAATTGGCTCCTTTCTAGGGAGACCCTGAGATACAGAAGGAGCCTCAGGGAATCAGCTCTTCTGTCCTAGGGACACTGGACTTCCTGGAGGGATTGTCCTCACGGCTGTTCCATCCATGTTACCAAGGCCTTTGCAGCTGGGGTTTGGGGGTCAAGGGCGTGTGCCTTGATCTTGACATCTGTTCATGGGTCAGGGATTCAGAGCAAATAGACCAGCCCCAAGACTGAACATCGTCCCAGCCTGGAGAGACAATGAGCTTGTGCCCAGCAAGACGTGGGCAGTGTCATGAACCCCCTTTTCAAATCAGCTATTCTTTCACCCTGAGCACAAAGTCTCAGCCCCATGGGGAGGGGAAGAGGCTCGTTTGTAGAGCATGTATGCCTGCCCGCTGACCCTCCCCTGCTTCCTTCTCCCACAGCATGTCCATTTCAGGCTTCTCTCCGAAAAGACCCAGGAGAAAGCCAGGGCCATACAGAGCAGTGCTGCCCTGCTCGAATTCGCCACTTCCCCGCCTGGATTTGAAGTAAGTGACCTTTGACCCCAGCATCCTGCAGAGTCAGGGCTTGAGTCAAGTTCCTCATCCCCTGGCTAATTGGTCCTCCCTGGGTCCGTAAGGGACTGCATTCCAGAGGCCACTGGCTGGCAGATTTGTGCTTGGCCTCGGGGCTCTTGTTATGCTGGAGCAGCTAGGTAGCGAGTGCTCATCGAGGGCTGTCAAGGTTTCTTTCCCCACTCTGAACTTTAGGGTACAGATGTGGGAACCTGCATGGACACTTTAAGCTTAATTACTAGCTTAGATCTGGTAATCCTGCCACCACCCAGAATTTCACTGTCTGGGGCCCTCTCTGTTTCCCCCAAAACTTCCCCCCCTCGGGTTGCCTTGAGGGACGTCACCAATTCCCTGGAGAACGCAGCTCCAAACCTCTTGGACCTTAAATCAAGGAGAAATTAACCACCCCTTCCTTTCCCCCCACCAGTCCCTGGTGAGTCCAGATCCAATCCCCTTGGATCTTAAAACAAGGAGAAATCAATCAAAGCTTTTAATTAAACAAAGAAAAGGTAAAAATTATCTCTGTAAAATCAGGATGGAAAATGCTTTACAAGGTAATCAGAGTCCTATAGACCAGAAGCCCCTCCCCTCCGCCTTAGGTTCAAAGTTACAGCAAACAGAGGTAAAATCCTTCCAGCAAAAAGAAATCTTTACAAGTTGAGGAAACAAAAATAAGACTAACACGCATTGCCTGGCTAATTACTTACAAGTTTGAAACATGATTTAGTCAACAGAGGCTGCTCAAGTGCCCCATTCACCAGAGCTAGTGTCCATGGCGTCACGTGAAGGACAGGAGGATCCTTTGGGGAAAGGTGTCCACTTCCTCTCACCCCATGGCACTACTGCCCAAAGGGCCCCATCTTCGCATGACCGCAAGCTCCCACACCCTGCCACAGGAACTGCTCTGTCTCACTGTGCCTGGATCGGGGAGGACCAGGGGAGAGCGGCCATAGAAACCACAGCACTGAGAGAAACCAAGGCCGAGCACCTCACTCTCAACACCATGCCCTACCCCAACCCCTGGAGCTGGGGCCAGGCCAGATACTGCCCCTACCCCCATGCCCAGAGGCCAGGTTCGGAAAATCAGGCTGTCAGGGCCGTGGGGCTGGCCGAGAAATGAGAACATCCGCAGAACCAGGGTTATGCTCAAGAATCATTGCAGTTTGGGAGGCCTGGCCTGACATGAAGCCCCACCCCTGTCGTCGCTGTTCAGAGCTTCCCATGGCCCGTGTCACCCTGATGCAGTGAATGTCTGACCATCCCCCCACCTGGGGCCCAGTCCACCGACCTGGTATCTGAACCCTTCCCAGCCAGGAATGAAACTCCTCCTTAACATCTTGGGGCAGGGAAGGATCCTCCCCCCGGCAGGTGGGAACTGACACGTAGAAGAGTCCTGGATGTAGATCTGGGAAATGGCCTGGGTCCCAGCCTAGAGCCTTCCCCCCAGGGGCACCTTTGCTTTCTGCCCTTTATTCTCCCCTCCGGCTAGGGGAGTGTGAAATGAACAGGGAGGGTGATGGCATCCTGGCCCATAGCCATCCTGCTGTGCTCCTTTTATTCCTAGGACGGGAGTCCCACGACGAGGGGGTCTCTATGGATCCACCTATCAGTCATGGTCTCTATGGAGCCAGTAAGTCATCCTCGTTCCCACCCTACCCTGCCTTCGCTATTGACTCTGGCTTGACTCTTGGCTCCGGTCTCTGGCTATGACTTTGGCATAACCCTTCTTGGCTCCAGATTTTGGTTATAAACCCTGGCTCAGGATTCTCCTTGCCTTTCTCTAGCTTCGCTCCAGGCTCAACACCCACCTGCTCCAGCATTGCCTCCTCCACCTGATCTTCCCCAACCCCTCAGTTTTTGACTACCTGGCTTTGACCTCTGGCCTGGACTTGGACCCTGGTTCTGGTTCTGGACTCTGATCTCGGTTTTGAGCCTGGTGTGTCCCTGGGGCTTGATTCTAGCACCACTCATAGCCTAGGTGCCATCCTGCACCTCGCTGCGACCTACGCTCCTACCACTGAACCTAATTATCACATGTATCATCAGGTTGTGCAACTTTTTGCATAAAAGCAGGGTCTCCACAATTAAGTCTCCCGTATGCCTCATCACATGAGCCTGGCCCAGTGCTACCCCTATTGGAGTTGTGCAATGGAAATGACTGGAAATGTAGGAGTTCCTTTAAACAAACTCTGCCCCTGGACCTACTCCACCATTCTTGATTCGGACTTCAGGCAGTAGTATAAGGGCCTTACCAGCAATCAAACCCTAATCCTAGGCAATGTGTGTCATGTGACCCTCCCCCCGCAAGAACTCTTCCCACCACTCTCTACCAATCAGGATGGGTTTCAGCCCAAAAGGACCACCCGGAGAGACTTGATCGATCAGAGTGACTTCTGGAGTCAGGGCGGGCAGGGTCACCCATCTGGCAGTGGGTTGTGTGACCCCTCTAAGAACACCTCCCACTGCCCTCTACCAATTATGATGAGTTTTGCCCCAATAGGCCCACCCCAAGAGGCAATTGTGACCAATCACAGTGAGTTCTGGGGCGGGGTGACCCATCCGGAAGTGGGCGGTATGACCCCACTAAGAACTCCTCCCAAGGCCTTCTGCCAATCAGAGTGCAGCACCATTACCCCATAAGTCCCAGCGCCGGACTGGGACTATGACTGAATTATTGATGTAGTACCTTGGTTGAAAGTTGCTTTTCCCTGTTTTTACGTGTTGTTGGGACCAGAATTAGGATTTCCAAGCTAAGAGTCATTTGGGCAAGGGACAAATGGAAGACAGATTTCAAAATACACTATGGAAAACACTGATGAAGTGTATTTGGGGACAGTGTCATCTCTTCAGGTGACATACTTCTCTTTTTGGCTAACCCAGAGCAGCACACAGGTTTCGGCAGCATGGTCTCAACAGAGAATTGGAAAAGCATACCTCCAACCAACTCTCCACAGAGTTCTTGGGGTACAGCCTCTCCCCAGAAGCTCCTAAGATTGATCCAAATAAGGTGGAAGTCAGTCATAAATGGGACAAAGTTTGAAGTCCTCAAGACGTGCAGCACTTCCTAGACTTCACTCATCCTGTATTTGAACTTAGCAGGGATCAAGAGGGCAATGTGAAGTGCGGGGGAGGGGTCGGAGATGGAGGAAAGGCCTGAAAAGTTCAGCTACTTTAGATCAACTGTGCCAGAGAATCACTGGTTGAAGCGACTGAAAGCTCTGAACTGGGGCTGGCCAAAACTATCCTCCTCAGGTGGGAACATATCAAAAGTCTGCAGAAGCTCAGCCTCTGATGTGAACGTTGTGGTCCAGACCTCTCTCTCGGCTCTGTATCTCACAGGATTGCAGCTGGCGGTTCCAATACATGATGAAAACTATGCCACTGAAGTCTCACAACACCTGTGCAGTGAAGTGCCACTTAAACCCACTGTGGTGCTGTGACGGAGCAGAGAGCGGGGCGGATTTGACCTGGGAATGTTGCCGGGGAGTTACATTGGGGATGAGAAGGAATTTACCTGAGCCAGGAGGGCAGGGGTGGGGAGAAAGCACACCTTCTGCCTGGGAGACTGAAGAAACGAGAGGAGGAGCAGAGGGGAGGGGGGAGAAAGCGGCTGGAGGGATTTCTAGTTTCAGTTTTTGGCTGGGTGGTGCTCTAAGCTCCCTGAACCCCCAGGAGGACTTAATTGAAGGGTCCTGCTTGTGCCTACAAGCTCTGCTGTAGACTGTGTTCCTATTGTCCAATAAACCTTCCGTTTTACTGGCTGGCTGAAAGTCACAGTAAATCCCAGGAAGAGGGGCGCAGGGCCCTGCCTCCCCAACACTCCGTGACAGATGCACAGATCTTGCCCTGGCTGTCTGCACAGGACTGAATTTCACCCCTGTAAAGGGGTATAAGGAAATAAGTGGCTGAAGGCCTTTTTCTTTTTCGATGTCTGTCTAGTAGGAAAAAACGATGGAGATTTTTAACCTGTTTCTCTCCCATGACTGGTGCTTCACTGATGCAGACAGGTGCTGATGCATTGCTCGATGTCCCCACCTTTTAAGCACAAGACTAATAGGTACTAGGGTTGCAGAGTGCCCCAGATAAAGGGGCACCGGGTCCTGGGAGGGACATGGGAGCCAAGCGCTAGTGGGACATTGGCCTGCAGGGGGTACACTGGAGGCTGGAGAGCTAATTCCTGGAAGAAACCAGCAGGAGGCGCCGCAGGGGTGAGTCTACATCGCGTTAAAGATATCTTTGGAAAACACTTCTCGTGTCGGGGTGTGAGATGGAGCAGGAGATACAAGAGCTCCAGGAGACTCCTCTGAAGAACACCACCCTGTCTTTCTCTGGTCAGATTAGAGCTCGCCGTCCATTGTGGAGGTGAAGACTGGATGGGAGCTGCTGGATTGACCTTGGTATACCATGTCCTTTTGTGGATGAAGGACCTACATGTCAGGGCTGGCCAGCAGCAGATGTAACACTTGTGTCCAGGAATGGGCTTAACAACCTACATTGCTAGGTAAGTAAAATCATGGCCACATGTAGACATCACATTGGCAAAAACAAAAACAAAAAACCCTCTTCATTCCCCCTGTCAGACACTGTAGCCATGGGTGACAAGTGAATGAGCAGAGAGCTCTGTGTGGGAATCCGAGGGCTGCGTAGTTGGGGTTTCACAGAAAAGGCCTCTGGCAGCCATTGACAGAGTGTTCCTGTGAGGAGATGTTCCATCTCTAACAAAGGGTTTCTGTTCCCCCACATCTCAGGAGCTCAGCAGAATGCGGGAGAGCCGGGTGCTGATGGGCTAGAGGTGTCCCAGGAGTCACTCTGCAGCAGGTGCAGTGTCTGCAGTCACCATGGGCCAAGTCCTGCACTCCAGACAACCCAGGCTGTAATTGCAAAGGGGACTTTAGCTTGGGGAATCGGTTGCTGATGCCTGTGTCCTCAACTGGGATGTTTTCATGAGGCTACATGATAGTACCTGAAGAGCTATGCAAGCAAGGGGAGAATGGCCATTAGAGAACAAGGCTCCGACCTTTGCGGAGCTGCTGCAGTCAAGCTTCCACAGTCAGAAGAGAGAGACGAGGGGAAACTCGCTTAGATGGCTGGCAATAGCAGCAGCCTCATAAATCTCTAGACAACAGAGGCAAGACAAAGAGCACTACAGGAACTAGTATGACAAATGCGCTTCTTAAAAAGCTGGAAGATACGCCAATTGTGATAGTTGACATGAGAGGTCAGGGCTACGCTACTGATGCCAACATGAGAGGAAAGAACAGAGGAGCTCAGACACGGATCTGAGAGTTAAGCCCTGGAGGTTTTTGGCCCTATGCAGTTGTCATTCATTCAACTTCGTGGTCAGTGATACAGCATCACCTTCTAGTGAGGCTACTGGATTTTTTAAATAAAACAAAGGAGTACTTGTGCACCTTGGAGACTAATAAATATATTTCAACACAAGCTTCCGTTAGCTACAGCCCACTTCATCGGATGCATAGAATAGAACATATAGTAAGGAGATACATACGGAGAGCATGCCAAGGTGGGGGCTCTCCTGCTAATTGTTTAACATGAGCCTTTCCCTTAGTAGGAGGGAAAAAAGCTTTTGAAGTGCTAAGCAAGCTAGTCCATTTCAGATACTTTGACAGCAAGGTGTGAGGTTTAATTCTTTCATTACCTAGTCTAAATGTTCCAGAACACAGATAGAGAGACCTTAGTAAACAACGAGGCTAAAGGGCTGAGGAAAACGAACCCCCTCTGTGTGAAATCACGGCTCCAGTGACGTTGATGGTAAAATTCGTCCTTTTGCTTATTTCCTACCTCCAAATTTTTCTGGCGTCTCTCTCTCTCTCTCTCTGGGGAACCACTCGCTACCAAGTCAGCAGGAGACATTCATTTGTGAGCACTGTTAGTAATAAATGTCTCAAGAAAACATAGTTTAAAAAGCCATTACGATGTAGTTTTCTTGCTTTGGAAGAGATCGGTTGGTGGGAATGACGAAAAAAAGCATTTTGTTCGTGATCTGTGCTACCGAAAAATTTCTCAAGGAACACTCGTCTATAAACCTATAAGATGCACTGCTAGTGTTTACGAAGAGACGGGTTGGTGAGACAGATAAAAAAAATAGCTCTTTATTTCTGATCTATGCTAGGGATAAATTTCTCACAGAACCATGCTTTAAAAGCCATTAAACTTCAAAGCTAATGATCTGAAAGCGATCTGTTCATGAGATCAAAAGAGAAATTCATTGGTGAGCTGTGCTAAGGATACACTTCTCTAGGAATCTTCCTTTTAACTACATTAGGATACAGTGCTAATGGCTTTGAAGAGATCTGTTTGTGAGAAAGATGAAAAAATGAGAAATTCCTTCCTGAACTGTGATAGTGACAAATTTATCAAGGACTCATGCTTCTAACGCTTGGCTATTAGAGTGCATTGCTAATGGTTTGAAAGAGCTCTGTTCATGAGATCAAAAGAGAAATTTTTATTGAGCTATTCTAGAGATAATCTTCTTTAGGTCGCTTCCTTTAAAAACATTAGATGCCCTGCTAATGGATTTGAATCGCTCTGCTTGTGAGACAGAAGAAAAATGAGAAATTCATTGCAGAGCTGTGCTACTGACAAATTACTCAAGGACTCATGCTTGAAAAGCCACTAGTAGGCACTGCTCCTGATTTGGAAGGGATCTGTTCATGAAAAAAATGAGCAATTCATTGGTGAGCTGTGCTAGGGAGAAACTTCTCTGGGAATCTTCCTTTGAAAACCAATCGGCTGCACGGCTAATGGGTTTGAAGAGCTTTGTTTGCGAGACAGATAAAAAATTAGAAATTAATTCCTGATGTATGCTATTGACAACTTTATCAAGGAAGCATACCGCAAACACCATTTGAATGCACTGCTACTGGTTTGTAAGGTATGGGGTCGTTAGTAAAACAAAAAAGAGAATTTTGTTCCTGAGCTGTACTAAGGATAACCGTCACAAGGCATAATGAATGCTTCAGAAGCCATTAGGCTGAGCTGCTAATGGTTTGGAAATTATCTGTTCATGACAAAGCGGACAAATGAGCGACTCATTCGTGAGCTCTGCTAGTGATAACTGTCTTAAGAAAACATCATTTAAAAGCAATTACGACTTACTTCTCCAAGTTCGGAAGAAATCTCTTCGTTACAAAGATGAAAAAGCAACTTTGTTTGTGATCTGAGGTAGGGAGAAATGTCTCAAGGAATAACGGTTCAAAAGCCGTGAGGATGCACTGCTAATGGTTTGGAAGAGATCTGTTCATGACTCAAAGAGAAATTCATTGATAAGCTGTGCTAGGAATGTTCCTGTTATAACCATTTGGATGCACTGCTATTGGCTTTGAGGAGATTTGTTTGTGAGAGATGAAAACTGAAAGAAAGGCCTTTTCTCCGAAAGAGCATTAACCTTCTAAAAAGTAATTTTCTGGTTTTGTTGGTCAGGTACCTTCCTTTAAAAACCATTCCGGTACGTTTCCTGGCATTTCTCTTTTTTCATGCTTTCATTACCAAGGCTAAATGTTCCGTAATTCAGCTAGCGTGATCGAAGGACACCGCTGAGGCGAAGGGATGATGAGCACTAACCCTTCTATGTGAAAGCATGGCTCCAGTGAAGTCGATTTCAAAATTCGCCCTTTGGCTTATTTCCTGCCCTAAAATTTTCTGGCTTCTCTCTCTCTCTCCCTTTCGGGGAACTGCTCTCTACCGAGAGTCACCAGGAGGGAAACTGAAACTCTTTCGGAGGATCATACCATGAGACATTTGTCTCTAGCCTTGATCAGGAATCAATTTCGAAGTCTGACGGAGTAAGTCACCAATAAGTCTGCCACAGCACTCATTGTCGCAGTTCTCAGTTTGGTAATTTTCATAAAGCAGTCGCTACCAAACCACCAGGAGAGATTCCTCACGGCTTTTACACGCAGAATCCATGAGTAATTCATCACTAAAACTGATGAGGAATGAATTTCTCATTTGGTAATTTTATCACACCCTATCGCTACCAAACCAGAGCCAGATTACCCTCTAGCCTTTTAGAGTAACAGTCCGTGAGACGCCAAGCACTAGCACTGGTCAGGAATGACCTTCTCACTTTAGTTATTTTCATGAGCCAGTCTCTACCAGAGACACAGAGGAGAATTCGAAGGACGATGCCATGAAAACTTTTGTCACTAGCACTACACAGGAAGGACTTGCGCTTTTTTTTACCGACTGATCGCTACCAAACTACCAGGAGAGATTTCTCATGGCATTTACATGAAGAGTCCATGACTCACTGATGAGGAATGAATTGCTCATTTGGTAATTTTTTCAGATCGGAGCTCTACCAAACCAGCAGCAGATAATCCTAAGGACTGTTAGAGTAACATCTGTCACTAGCCCGGTGGTGGGGCTGAGGTGAGTTAGATGGAAAATTTGGGGACTACGTCCGAGATGGGAGAGCGGAGCCGGGCAGTGTCAGGCAGCTGTTCTGCTAGCTGGTGCCATGGGGCGGATGGCTGCAGCGCTGTGGTCTCCTCACTGTGCGGACGCCCTTCGACTGCTTGCAGCCCTTAGGAGCTGCCTGGCAAGAGGCCTGGCTCGGGGCACAGCAGAGCCGTTAGGAAGCAAGGGCCAGAGTGGGTCAGTCGGAGCTGCTGTGGGGAGACTTGGACCTTCCACCTGGCCTGGGCAGTGAACCCCAAGGTGTGGAGACATGATGGCCCGTGGTCTTCTCTTGGGCAGCCCAGCCCCTTGCTCGGGCTCACTTCTGCACTGCTGCTGGCGTAGGGCTGCCACTTCTCCGCTGGAAAACGGGACCTGGCAGTGTCCGATCAGTACTACTGAGTAACAATCGGGCAGGAAGAGCCTCTGCTGCTGGAGCAGCATTCTGCAACTGCCCAGTTCAGTCAGAGTGAGGTATCGGTGGGCTGCACCTGGTGGGAAGAATCCTGAAGTGCAAAACATTGGAGGAGCAGGGCATGTCCCAACTTCCTTTCTTTCCCGC
Organism: Chelonoidis abingdonii; assembly: GCF_003597395.2. Taxonomy (NCBI): domain Eukaryota; kingdom Metazoa; phylum Chordata; order Testudines; family Testudinidae; genus Chelonoidis; species Chelonoidis abingdonii. The sequence continues at coordinate 31,902,939 of NC_133777.1, forward strand.
TCCTGGAGCACGGGTCTCCCTCCCACATCCTGCCCCAGTCACACACACACGCACACCCCAACCTGGGAGAGCAGCTGTACCTCCAGCGTCCTGCCCCAGTCCCCACCCCTGAACCTGGGAGAACAGCTGTAACTCCAGCGTCCTGCTCTAGTCCGCTCCCGCGCCATGAACTGTGGCTCTCCCTCCCGCTTCCTACCACAGCCACACACATCCAGAGCACAGCTCTCCCACCCCATCCTACCCCAGATACCGCTTGTGACAGTGTACTCTATATAACTTAATGAAAATATGCTAATGAGTTTAAATATAGTGTAACTGGAACATGCTTCATGCAACAGGTCTCTTGTAATGTATCATTACAAAGCTTATAATCTACTGAGTGTATTCATCTTATTTGTACCAGTCTTGTATCTGAAACTAGAAATACAAAATATCTCTGAGGGCCTATTGTAATTATGCAAAGTTTGAGCCATTAATGGTGGTTTGGAATCTTCATGGTTCCCATTAACCGGGACAATTGACTGTAGATGGCTCTGTTTTACTTGTAAGTCTCCCTGTATACATGTGTGCTGGCAAATGGGCAATGAAGTCTTACAGTGACATGTAATCATGTCACTTGAACTGGAATCCATCTTTAACCTGCTGTCTTTCCATTTAGAAGGAGGGGTGGGAACCGAGAGAGGGACAAAGGATTCAAGCCTTACGCAAAAGATGGAACAGATGGGTGGAACAGAACAAACGGATCAGCCATCATGAGGCATCCCCTAGCTACCACCTGAGCTGGAACAAGGGCTGTACCATAGAGTAAGGATTGTGCCCAGACTAGAAAGGCATCCAGTCTGTGAAAGAAACATATGGAAACATCTCTGAAAGTGAGATTTTTTTAATCTGCATTCAGTTGTATTACTGTATTAGACTTAGATTTGCGTGTTTCATTTTATTTTACTTGGTAATTCACTTTGTTCTGTCTGCTACTACTTGGAACCATTTAAATCCTACTATGTATTTAATAAAAATCACCTTTTACTTATTAATTAACCCAGAGTACGTATTAATACCTGGGACGGGTGGGGGGGGGGGGGAAACAGCTGTGCATAGCTCTCTATCAGTGTTATAGAGGGTCAACAATTTAGGAGTTTACCCCGTATAAGCTTTAGATAGGGTAAAATGGATATATTTGGGGTTTGGAACCCATTGGGAGTCTTCTGACTGTTAAAGACGGGCACACTTCTGTAAGTTGTTTTCAGGTTAAGTCTGCAGCTTCGGGGCATGTGGTTTAGTCCATGGGTCTGTGTTGGAGCAGATGGGCATGCCTGGCTCAACAAGACACAGTGCTGGAGTAGTCTTAGCACAATAGGTGATAATTCCCAAGGGTGTTTGTGTGCTCCAACCCATCACGCCCCTCAAGGCCTGCTCAGCTTGTGGGGGGAGGGAGGTGAGGAGATCAGCGAGCGGCAGGGTGGAGAAGATAGGGGGGCCTTGAGGGAAGAGAAGGAGCAGGGCCATTGCTTTCATAGACGAGGTGGAGCAGGGGGCAGGGAAGGTCCAATGCTCAGCATCCAGTTTTCCCAAATTAGAAACTTAGCCACCCTATGCTGCTGGTGGCTCTGACATCGAGGGGGGTGGGGCTGAGAACGGCAGCTTCTGGTCAGGCGCCGAGCTCTGGAGGCCATTGCCAGCACCAGTAAAGTGTCTCCCTAACATTTTACCTTTGCGCTGGGATGGGTGGATACAGGAAGGTTGAGCCAAATTTTGGGGTGTCTATAGTCCTTTCAAGTCCCCCCTAACCCTGCCACTCATCTCAGTGAGAGTAACAGTCCTCTGCTCCCAGCTGATCTTGTCTGGCATCTGTCTCAAAGCCAGGCTGTCCTACCGCGCAATCTCAGGACAGAGCTGAAGTGATTCTCCACCAGTTCTCCCTTGCAGGAAATACAACCCAAGAACATCAAGTGACTGGCAGGGACTGTAAAGGTAGTTGGCTCTGGTGATTGCTATTCCAGGAAGGATTTGTCCTACACCTCCCCAAGGCAGTCATGGCTATATGTAAGAGGCACCAGGCTGCTCCCCCATCCAAAATTATCACACTGCACAGCATTCCAAGCAAGGTAGAGAGCAGGGCTAGGATGCCATGACCAGGCACTCTTGCCCAGTGATGTGGAAGGAAGAGAGGTGAGGACTTGAGACTCTCTGGTTACATGCCTCTGGAAAGTTGGATGTCTAGATTGCTCAGGTCCATTTCTTCCAGATTCTCTTGCTGGGGCTAAGATTCCTGCCCTGCTCCACTCCACTGGTTTGGAGGAGTCTTCTGCAAGCACAGGAAATAACCCAAGAAAGAGTCTTCACTTCCCAAAGCTCTATCGGTGCGTGAGATCTTGCTCTCCCTGCCTCCCTCTCCCATCCGCTCTGCATCAGCCCCAGTGGATGAACGGAAATGGGGTCAACACCTATGGATCAATAGGCTGGTTACACCCATTTCCACATCACTCTAGCACCCAGTACCTCAGTATAAGTCTCCTGCACACCTCCCCAAGCTCCTCTCTTGCAGGTTTTTGAGCCCAAGCCTGGTGGGATGCACACCTGCCCAGATGTGACCAGGTTCAGTCATATTCCTACATAAAAATGGTTCACCTTGTCTAAAGAGAGAACTACTTTATACATTTCAAATAGTAATTATCCCATGTTTAACTGATAGCCAAGCGGGACTTAAAACAGGTCTTTGCATTAAAAAGGTTGTCCCAAAATTGTGTAATTGTATAAACACTAGCGAGTCCAACCGGAACAGTGGACGGAAGTTAAGATGCTCTGCTACTCACTCTATTAGAGTCCAGCCAGGAAGAGTGAGCAGAAGTTAAGTTTCCTCCCCTTCTATAACTGATGGGGTTGGGTGGTGACAGGGACAAGGGGAATTGAGAATGGGGATGCCTGACGTGTTGGGGGGTATGGAGTTCCCTACTTCAGCTCCAGAGGCTGCAGAGCATGGCATGGCAGGGAGATAACATTATCCATAATGACGGCGTCCTTTCAGAGCAAGGGTGGCCCCTCCCCTTGATAGCATGGACCCCCAACCTACTCCTCCTGCTTTCTCCTGACAGCAGCACCACCCTTCACGGCACCACCTCATGGCAACTTCTGCTTCTGGACTCGAACTGGAAAAGGGAAATCCAACTGGGTCTGGCAGTGACTGACAGGAAATGGAAACAGGAGACACTGCCACTCTCATGGTGCCACAGGGCCCACTATGGCTGGTGGGAGATAGCTAGATAAATGTCTGTGTACCTCCCCAACACTATGTCTCCTTTAGTGCTTGTGTCCCCCAGTCCTGCTTAGTCTGTGTGTTCCTTACCTGAGCACACTGTGTGTCCCAGGCATGTTCTGTCTCACCTTTGGGTCCAGCCTAACAGAGGTGTCTGTCCCCATCCTCCCACCGGTATCTTCTCCCCCAACGCACACAGGACAGGGAGCTGGCTAGTGCCCTTCTATAAAAGGACTGCTCTGTGCAACAGAAACCAGCCAATTCCCCGCCCCGCAGGCTGGGAGCTTGCTGCTTCCTTCAACCGGATCACAAGTTACAACAGGGGGCAGGGATAAAATCCCCACTGACTAAACAGGATGAGGTGGAGCATGTCACCAGGCCATAATGGTCTGGATAACCCCTTGATGACCATTTTAGGATCATCCTCTCATGTGGCCTTCCTCGCCTCTGGCTAGCTGTGATGACAAGAGGGGGGGATGTTGGCCCCCTTCCTCTGGCTCCCCTGGCTGGCAGAGCTTAGTGCTACTACCTTGGCACGTCAACTGGGGAGCAGAGCTCTTACCTCTGCTAATCAGGGATTAGCCCCCACAGCCAGTGAGGGGATGCGGTAGGGCTCAGTTGCTAATTTGGGGCCTGGGATTGCCCACTTCTACAGGCTCAAATGTGTGTGTGTCGGGGGGTGCTGTGGCCCCCCCACCCCCAATCACACACAGCTTAAAGTAGGGAAATGTCCCGTACCTACTTATAATTGCACCCTAAATAAGCTCTGGGATTCTTTATTTTTGTTCTCAGAAGGTGCGCATCACCACATTATCTGAACTGACTGTCACAGAGTTCCCAAATCACAGAGTCCTCAGGTTACGCTCTGGAACTTCTCCATACAAGGCCAGTCAGGACTCTGGAGGGTGCCTCCTCTTTGTGAGTGCACTGTCTCCAGGGCAAGATGCTTACACAGCTTCGATCTTCCTGGATCTGATCTCGGAGCATTCAGCAGCCCCTTCCATGCTGTGCTCATCCTGCAGCGAGTCCACCCAGACGGGGCCCTGCACCCTAACTCATCAGTCAGCAGTGACTCTCAGCCAGCTAGTAAAACAGAAGGTTTATTAGCTGACAGGTATACAGCGGGTAGAATAGAACTTGTTAGCACAGAAATCAATGACTTTCAGCCAAGTCCATCCAGAAACCTTGGGCTAGTCCTCTACCAGTCCTCCCAAGCAGACTGCCTAGCTTCCAGCAACCCGACCGCCGATACCACCCATTGCAAAGAGTCACCTGGTTGTATCCTCCTCCTGGGTGTCAGGTTACAAAGGGCACCAATCATAGCATATGTGCAAGCAGCTGGAGCAGCTTCATCTGCCCCAGAGGTCTCAGCCAACATCACACACCCCATTCCCACCACTGAGGTATTAGTGCAGCGTGCAGAGAAACTGAGGCACACACAGTATTCATACAAAACAGTAAAATTCACATAGGTTCAACAGTAAGACACACATATGCACCATAAGAAGGGGAAAATCCCCACTTTTTCATACTGACGTTTTAGATTCCTGCTGCCTCTGTCTTGGTACATCATTTCACCCCACTTCTCTGTACTAGCCTATCTTTTTTTCCTTTTTTAACAAGAAAGAGTGTGTGTTTGTGTGCCTGGAGGGGTGGGGCGGTGTTGGAAAGAAGGGGAACTGGAAAGGAGAGCTGGTAATATGTAACCAGAACTGCAAGAGATGAGTGTCAATCTCTGTCACAGAGTGTAGGGGAGTCAGGACTCTGCACCCCCCGCTTCCTGCGATTCACCATGACTCTCAGCCAACCAGTAAAGCAGCAGGTTTATTTAGACGACAGGAACACAGGTCCATCTTGGGATCCCAAGAGCACCACTTCCCCCTTGGGCGGGGGGGTCCATGCTTCCCTCCATTCCCCAGACAGCTCCTGAAAACCTCTCACTCCCCAGTGTCTCCTCCTCTCTAGCCTTTGTTCACCTGGCCTCTAACCCCCTTCCTGGGTTCTCACGTTACATGCTCAGGCATCTTCCTTCAAGGCCAGTCTCCCATCCCCCAGTGCAGACCGTCCTCCCAGGCTAACAACCCCCCACTCAGCATTCACAGACCACAATAAGAACAGTCCCAGTTCGTCACACTCTCATTTTCTTTCTTTATATGACCTTGGCACCAAGTGGCCTGCTCTTCACTGACCTTGGCTCTTATTGTCCCAGGCTTGATGTGACCTTCCTGCTTTCCAGGCTTAAGCTTCTTATTCTGTCAGTCGCCATTTCTTTCCCCTTTCCTTTTGTCCTATTTTAATGAGCAAAGCACTTAAGCAAATAGGAGGAGGAAGCAATTGCCCTGAATGAGGAATGAAATTTACCAGGCAACCACAGAGATAGATTCTGGTCTCATTTACGTTAAATCTTAACATTGGCATCCACCGAGTTACTCCTCTTTCACACCAAACATGTGATCAGAATCAGGCCCTTTGCCTCCCCTGACACTGTTCTTCCGTGATTGGCCCTGCACCTTATCTTGTGATGGGGCAATGTGGGTCAGTCCGAGAGAAAAACCAGAGGGCCCAATTCGTTACCTGGAAAATGCCCCCAAGTCAGAGTGGTAGGGCTTTGCATTGCTGTGTATATACATGATGACACAAGGTGCAGAGGTCACCATTGGCCACTTGAAAGGGAATTTTAGATGGGCAGAATACAACTACCCAGACTAGAATTGATTCAGAATATGGGATTACTCAAAGGCTTTTTTTATTCATGTGCTCTTTTAATAATCCTAACACTTGGCATTTGATAACACTTTATATGCTCAAAACACTGTAGAAGCATTAGCTCTTTTTATGATCCATAAAGAAGATCTGAAAGGTTGGGTTGTTTTTTTTTAAGATTACACCCCTCCCCTTTGCCTTGCTTTCTGACCTAGGCACCATTTTTGTACCAATTGAACAATTTAATTTAGGGGAGTGATTTTAGAGCTAAATAGTTAAAAAAGTTAAAAGCCCTAGAGTGGATGCCATTATACTGGTATTCTCATAACTATAAAGGGAAGGGAACAGCCCTCCTGGCCAGAGGCACCAAAATCCTTTTACCTGTAAAGGGTTAAGAAGCTCAGGTAACCTGGCTGACACCTGACCCAAAGGACCAATAAGGGGACAAGATACTTTCAAATCTTGTGGTGTGGGGGGAGGCTTTTGTTTGTGCTCTTTGTTTTAGTTGTGTTCACTCTTGACTAAAAGGAACCGGACATCAGTCCATTTTCTCCAAATCTTTCTGAACAACTCTCTCATATTTCAAACTTGTAAGTAACAGCCAGGCAAAGCATATTAGTTTATCTTTATTTTCTCAACTTGTGAATTTTACCTTTGCTAGAGGGAAGTTCATCCCTGTTTTGTTGTAACTTAAGGCTAGAGAGGGTTCCTCTGGGCTTTTTGAATCTGATTACCCTGTAAAGTTATTTTCCATCCCAATTTTACAGAGATGATTTTTACATTTTCTTTGAAATAAAGTCCTTCTTTTAAGATCCTGACTGACTTTTCCATTGTCCAAAGACCCAGGGGTTTGGGTCTTTGATCACTTTGTAACCAATTGGTTAGGATCTTATTCTCAAGCCTCCCCAGGAAATGGGGTGTAAGGGTTTGGGAGGATATTTTGGGGGAAGAGGAGCTCCAAGTGGTCCTTTCTCTGTTTCTTGTTAAATCACTTGGTGGTGGCAGTGTACCAGGTAGAAATATGCTTCGGGGGCTTTCATACAGGTCCCAACATCTATACCCTAGAGTTTCAGAGTAGGGAAGAAACCCTGACATGCATCTTTCTCCACATTTTCTGATCTACTTGCATATCTGGGTTCCAAATAAGCAATTCTAGATATGATTTTGATGGGTTTTATACCTGGCCTTCAGCTTCTCACAGACAGACAAAGGGAAGGGTTTTTTCCCCCAATTTTTTAAGAGTTCTAGCCCTCTCATTGGCTCTTTTGATCAGAGGCCCACTTCCTTTCTTTTATCTATGCAGGGAGGCTTTTTTAACCCTTTACAGGTAAAACAAGCAGAGAACAGCCACCAAGAGGGACTTTATAGCTACCCAGCTGGCTTGGCATCATTAAAAGGACGCCACACCCTCTTCATTTATCACACCTGCCATAGCTGCCCCACTACATTTCTCCAAACCCTATCACAGTGCTCAAATCGATCCCCCATAGCTCCACCACAGACTCCTGACTCCGCCATAGCCCTCAACGCCATCCCCCACAGCCCCCCATTCCCTGCCACACCGCTCAAGCCTATCCACTGCAGCCCCATCACAGCTGCCTCGTTCCCTGCCACAGCCCTCAAACTCATCCTCCACAGCCCTACCACAGCCCCCATTACCTGCTACAGCCCTCAGACCCACCCACCACAGCCCCCCATCCCTTATCACAGCGCTAAAATCCACCCACCACTTCCCCCTGCCACAGCCCTCAAACTCATCCTCTACAGCACCACCACGGCCCCCGTGCCCTGCCATAGCACTCAAACCCGCTCCCACAGCCCCACCACAGCCCCCCGTGCCTTGCCACATCCCTCTAACCCACCCACCACAGCCCTTGCTATAGCACTCAAAGCCACCCCCACAGTCCCCAGTGCCCTGCCACAGTGCTCAGATCTATCCCTCACAGCCCCACCACATTCCCCCATTCCCTATCACAGTGCTCAAACCCATCCCCCACAGCCCCCGTGCCCTGCCACAGCTCTCTCCAAACCATCCCCAACGTGAGCCCCACTGACACCAGTGGGGATGGCACAGCCATGCCCTGCAGCAGGGGACGCTGGGCGGAGTTGGGGGAACTCCAGCCTCCCCTGATGATGTTGGGGTAGTGGGGATGACTGCCATGGGGCCCTGAGGCTGATGGGGCTGAGGGTGTCTCTGGGAGGGGTAGGGTGGGGCCCTCGCTGCCATGGGGGTCCTTACAAAGAAGGAGGAAATATAGAGCCTTCTCTGTCCACTGCATGCCCCAAGCAGCAGAAGGGTTTATACTTTCTCCTTCCCTCCCTGGTGAAGATACCCTTAGTGCCCAGCTGGAGTGGGTGGAGGAGGAAGAGGATGTGTCACCTGAACAAGCCACTATCAGGGTCATAAAGTAGCAGCTCCAGGGCAGAGATGAAGTACAAAAATCCCCCAGCTGCGCTGCCACCAAGTCCGTCCTGCCTCTTGTTCCATCCCCATCCAGGCGCGGGTGGGGTGGGGGGGGGGATCTTGTACCAGAGAATCCCTCACCCCCAATGGAGGGACACATCTCCTCTGGTCTCTGGCACCCCAAAGTGAGGGTGTTTGTCCCACACAGGCCAAGGTGTCCGCTCCCTGCAGACACTGTCCAAGTTACAACCCCTGTTTGTGTAGTGCGACTTTGGTTTCGGGAAGGGAGAGGCTTTCCCTGTTCAACCCCATGGAGATCCTGAGCCCTGGAGCTGGTTTGGGTTGGGTAGGGAGGTCCCTATGTAACAGGCTCCCCATCTCTGCCCCCGCCCCACTCGTACTTGGTGGAGGACAGGGCCAAAGAGCTCTGCTTCCTCCAAGCTGTCCCGAGTCTGTGTTTTTTGGCACGGAATCGGGTGAGACACTCTGGAGCCCCACTTTTCAAAAGCGGCCCTCGTGGAGAGCATTGCAGTGAGTGGGACCCCCCATGCCCAGCCCCTAAGGTGAGGGAGCCAGACATGGGAGGAAGAGTAGGTGGGGCCGAATGGGGAAGGAGAGGACAGGGGTTCCTGGGGCTGAAGGCTGGAGAGCAGGGAAGGAGATCATTGTGACACTGATTGGGAGCTGGTAGTGGGGGAATTGTAAGCCCGGAGGGAGGGGAGGGAGGAATTGGATGGGAGAGGAGGAAGGAAGTTTGATGGATGGGCTTCTCTGCTCCAATTAACGCAGTGACTATGATACAGGTTCACAAATGTCACAGTATTTCATCCCTTCTGAGTCATCACTACAAGCAGGTGAGATCTACCAGGAAAGTCCTCTGCCAGCTGGCCAAGCACTTTCTGCAGGAAGCATCATACCACATAGTGGCTTACAGCCTCTTTGGGCAACTCCTGTTAACAGAAAACAGGTCTAGGAACCTGATGGCAACTTGCTGTGCCCTAGTTTGAAGTCCAGTGTCCCATTCTTGCTTGGGGACAGTTCCTTTGTCAGCTGTCAAGGGGTTCATCTTGCTTGCCAAGCATGGCTTCTCTCTCATTAGAAGTGCGAGGTCGTCTCTTCTGATAGGCAAGGAACTGGAAGGAGATCATCATCCATAGTGTGTTTTGAAATCTGTGTTCCATTTGTCCCTTGCCCAAATGACTGTTAGCTTGGAAATCCTAATTCTGGTCCCAACAACACGTAAAAACAGGGAAAAGCAACTTTCAACCAAGGTAGTAGGTCAATAAGGCAGTCATAGTTCCAGTATGGCGCTGAGACTTATGGGGTAATGGTGCTGCACTCTGATTGGGAGAGGGCCTTGGGAGGAGTTCTTAGTGGGGTCATGTGGCCCACTTCCAGATGGGTGACCTCCCCACTCCAGAAGTCACTCTGATCAATCAGATCTCTCGGGGTGGTCCTTTTGGTCTGAAACCCATCCTGGTTGGTAGAGGGTGGTGGGAGGAGTTCTTGGGGGGTGTCACATGACACACATTGCCTAGGGTTAGGGTTTGATTGCTGGTAAGGCCCTTATACTACTGCCTGATGTCTGAGTCAAGAATGGTGGAGTAGGTCCAGGGGCGGAGTTTGTTTAAAGGAACTCCTACATTTCCAGTCATTTTCATTGCACAACTCCAGTAGGGGTAGCACCGGGCCAGACTCATGTAGTGAGGCATATGAGAGACTTAATTGTGGAGGGCCTGCTTTTATGCAAAAAGTTGCACAACCTGATGATACATTTGATAATTAGGTTCAGTGGTAGGAGCGTAGGTCGCAGCGAGGTGCAGGATGCCACCTAGGCTACGAGTGGTGCTAGAATCAAGCTCCAGTGACACACCGGGCTCAAAACCGAGATCAGAGTCCAGAAGCAGAACCAGAACCAGTGTCCAGAGGTCAAAGCCAGGTAGTCAAAATCTGAGGGGTTGGGGAAGATCAGGCGGAGGAGGCAATGCTGGAGCAGGTGAGTGTTGGGCCTGGAGCAAGGCTAGAGGAAGGCAAGGAGAATCCTGAGCCAGGGTTCATAACCAAAATCTGGAGCCAAGAAGGGTTATGCCAAAGTCATAGCCAGAGTCAATAGCAAAGGTAGGGCAGGGTGGGAACGAGGATGACTTACTGGATCCCTAGAGACCCCTCATCGTGGGACTCCCATCCTAGAAATAAAAGAAGGACAGCAGGATGACAAAGATGTCTCTGACCCTGGGATCCGAGCCAAAGGGAGGTCCCATCCAGGCTATGGGCCAGGATAGCATCACCCTCCTTGTTCATTTCACACTCACAGACCCCTTAGCCGGAGGGGAGAAAGCAAAGGTGCTCCTGGGGGAAAGGCTCTAGGCTGGGACCCAGGCCATATCCCAGATCTACACCCAGGATTGTGTGACCAGGACCACAGCCCTTCCTTTATGTCTCAGTTCCCACCTGCCAGAGGGGGAGGATCCTTCCCTGCTCCAGGGTGTTAGGGAGGAGTTTCATTCCTGGCTGGGAAGGGTTCAGATACCAGGTCTGTGGATTGGGCCCCAGGTGGGGGATGGTCAGACATTCACTGCCTCAGGGGTGACACGGTCCATGGGAAGGTCTGAACAGTGACAACAGGGGAGGGGCTCCATGTCAGGCCAGCCCTCCCAGATTGCAATGGCTCTTGAGCATAACCCCTGGTTCTGTGGATGCTCTTATTTCTGCGCCAACCCCACGGCCCTGACAGCCTGATTTTCTGAACTTGGCCTCTGGGCATGGGGGCAGGGGCAGTATCTGATCTGGCTCCAGCTCCAGGGGTTGGGGTAGGGCATGGTGTTGAGAGTGAGGTGCTCGGCCTCGGCTTCTCTCAGTGCTGTGGTCTCTATGGCCGCTCTCCCCCGGCCCTCCCCGCTCCAGGCACAGTGAGACAGAGCAGTACCTGTGGCAGGGTGTGGGAGCTTGTGGTCATGCAAAGAGGGGGCCCTTCATGGCTGTCTGTGACGAAGTGGGGGGGGTTTCTTGGGGTTTTCTGTCTTTTCCAGGGTTTGCATGCACAGAGGGTGGCGGATTCAATGTACCTGGGTGTTACTGGCTTAACGAGGTGAGGGAGAGGGAGTTTTTTGTTACAGAGGCCGGAGAGGGATCAGGCCAGCCCAGAGAACAAACTGGTATCTGTCAGTGGGAGGACAATGGGCCAGAGAGGAAGGACACTTCGGTGACCTACCAGCTAGTTAGCAGAGGAGAGCTGCAGGAAGAGAGGGGACTCAGGCCTTTCCTGTTTTCAACTCTGTTTACTGGAGAGAAGACAATGGCTGAGGGCGGGGCATTGAGGATGGGGATATCAGAGGCCCAGTGGGAAGCAGGGGGTCAGGTGAGAGGGGAAGCAGGCAGAGCCACCTAGGATTGCAGGAGACTGGGATGTGCTGTTATTGTGAGAGGCCAGGCCTGAGGCCCTGAGAGTTTCCTGTGCTGTGTTCAACTCTCAATAAACCCTCCTGTTTTATGCTGGCTGAGAGTCACTCTGGTCTAGAGAACAGGGTTGCATCAGCCCCTTCGGGGGTGAAGAGGCCCAGGGGGTCCAGAGTGAGTGGACTCCCGGAGGGGGCCCACAGCAGAGACAGACATGCTAAGGCTCAGAGAGGTGCAGCTCCAGGAGGTGGATGGGCCTGACCCCGAGACAGAGTGGACCCCCGAGAAGGGCTGTCTCACTAAAAGGGGCACCTCCCATGGACCGCACAGGGCCAAGAGTGGGCACGATATGTGAGTCTGTGACACTGTCCCACGGAGCAGAGCCCCTGCAGTGCTTTGGGCACCTGACATAAGCACCTGATGTTAAATAGATGGGCCATGACCTTTACTGTAATGTCCTCTTGCTGCAAGGGAACAAGGATCAATCAGAGACTCGGATACTCACGAGACCAAAGGGTATTAATGGCACTGGGAGTCAGCAAAATTCCCTCACCCAACCCCCGAGATGAAATCTTGTCTCCTCTCTAGTGACTTCCAACCAATGTGGAATGAACTCCTGCCCCCACTCCTCTCAGTCCTCCTGTGAGAGCTGTTCTACCTCCAACCCAGCTGGGGATTCAGCTACGCTCCTCAAAATCCCCTCAGCTACTGTCTCCCCATCCAGCTGAGGGGCTGGGAGGCTTTGGGCAGTAGTGCCATGGGGTGAGAGGAAGTGGACACCTTTCTGCAAGGGATCCTCCTGTCCTTCACGTGATGCCATGGACAGTAACTCTGGTGAATGGGGCCCTTGAGCAGCCTCTGCTGACTAACTTCTCTAATTCTCCTCTCCTCTCCTCCTCTTCTCAATTCAGCAGGTGGTGGCTGGGATAACATGATACCAGAGCACTAGGAACTGGCCTGAGGCCCTGAGGGGTATGAAAGGCTCACAGAGATGGCTAGGAGAGTTTGCAGCCCCTAGCATGAGCAATGGCAGCATGTCATGCTGATGTGATGCCCGTTAGAAAATAGCCTTACTGGAGAGCTGGGTCTGCCCTGCTTTGAGCTGCTCAGGGGACAAGCTGGCATCTACCAAAGGCACCTGCCTGGCTTCATCCTCCCTTTGCTCAATGGTCAGTGCATGGGGATGGGATGAGAGTGATTCCAATGGCCTGGAGGTGAAAGGACCTGGTGGGGTTTGTCCCTCCCCATTTGATCCCCCTTTGGTTACCTCATCCCCTGTCAGCTAGTCAGGCTTTCCCCAGGATGGACTATGTGAACACCAGCCCAGTCTGGCTGACATGGAGCTGGGGGTTGTGTATGGCCAGAAGCGCCGCTTGGAGGAAAGTTCTTCTTTGGTCTTCCGAAGACCTAAAACCTACAGCACCAGAGCAATTGTTCAGAACCAGGCTCCAAATCCCTCTAGTGGCTCACAAAGTGGATAAGAGTCCTGGGGCAGCCAACCTTTGGGGTCCCATGGACCAAGGAGCTCCCTTCAGTAAGAGGTTGCAGGCACTGAGGCCTCAAATAGCTCTTTCTGGAGCAGCATTCACCGCAGGAGTCATGAGCTGCTGTAAATGTGTCTACTCACTCTGGAACGCAACTCATACAGACAACAAAGGACACTCTACTGCTCCCAGCAGCAATAGCTCCTGCAGCTCACCTGCTAGAGATTAGGGGTCTTGTACATCTGGTTCGTTCCGATGCCTCACCTCACTGACATTCCCATAAGCCTCACAGTCATCCCAGCACTCACAGCTGCTGGGAGCTCTGAGCCCTTTAAATCTCAGCCATGGATGGGATTTAAAGGGCCCAGGGCTGCCTACAGCTGTGCAAAGCTCTGAGCCCTTTAAATCCCGGCCCCAGCCCAGCTCCCAGACCCACGGCGGGGATTTAAAGGGCTCTGGGCTGCCCGCAGCTGCAGGCAGCCCAAAGCCCTTTCAATCCCCGCTGTGGAAGTCGATGCGGTCCAGCACGGCATATTGGCTCTTGCCGGTATGCCATACCGGACCGCACTGGCTTACTTTCACCTCTGTCTGTAGTGGCATTCTGTGATCCTGCTGCCATTCCTGAAGCTCCACCAAATGCTGGAGCATGTCATTTTTATCATGCAGCAGCCCCATCATTGCATCCCACCACCTCTCATCTCGAGCGTCTCTCCTCTCCTCACGTTTGTCCCTCATGGCCTCACGTTCACTGGCAGCTTTCCTCTACTGGGATAGGGTGACCTTCCACTCATTCAGATGAGCTCTTTCATTGCGGGTTGCTTCCATGATTTCCGAGAACATTTTGTCTCGCATCCTTTTTTTTCGCCGCCTTATCTGAGATAGCCTTCAGGACGGAGGAGGAAGGCTTGAAAAATTTGCAGCTGTGGGAGGGAGGGGAAAAAAGGGAGAGAAGTATTTAAAAAGATACATCATACAGAAGAATGCTTATACTCTTTCTCGGTGAACAACACTATTCACATTACATAGCACATGTGATTTCAGTACAAGATCGCATTTTGCAGCTGAATATTGAGTGCCTACGGCTTTGGTGTTAGAGAGCACCAGAATTCGGCTTGCATGCGCCCAAGGTAAGCCATTGTCTTTCGGCTTCTGCAGCCTTCATATATCCAGTGTCCTCCTTTCCCACATACCAAGCAAAACCCATTGACTGCTGCGGCTTTCCTGTTAACATGCAGCAGCAGAAACCAAACTACGCCCCATCCAATTCTCTGGGATGATTGCTTTACCCCTCCCCCCACCATGTGGCTGGTATCATGGAAGATCACTGCTAGCCAAATGCGAAAAAGCTCAGCGCCAATCACCTCCCCTTCTTCCTCTGCTTGGCTAACTGCAGAGAAGGATTTCTTTTCAGCCACAGGCAAACACCCCAGTACGAATGGCCACCTCTGTCCCCTTAATTAAATTCCTGAATTTCAACCAGGTTACCATGAACGATATCACTCTCCCGAGGATAACACAGCAAGATAAAGAATGCATATTGCCTGAATGCCAGAAAACACCAGGACCATATGCTGCCAGGCTTTGTCATGCAATGATACCAGATTACTTACTACTAGCATGGCGTGATCAAGTGTCCTACCATGGAGGATGGAATAAGGCTGCACTGCCCAGAAACCTTCTGGAAAGGCTTTTGAAGTACCTCCGGGAGAGCTTCATGGAGATGTCCCTGGAGGATTTCCACTCCATCCCCAGACACGTTAACAGACTTTTCCAGTAGCTGTACTGGCCGCGAATGCATCCCAAGTCCTCAGGGCAAATTGATAATTAAAAACTGCTTGCTTTTAAACCATGTTTTATATTTACAAAGGTACACTCACCAGAGGTCCCTTCCATGGCTTCATTGTCTGGGATACTGCCTTGGGAGGACTGGAAGGGTACTTCTGTCAGGCTGAGAAAAAGGTCTTGGCTGTTGGGGAGAACAAAGTACTGTGTGCTCTCTGCAAGCTCGTCCTCCTCTTCCTCCTCCTCATCTTACCCGTCCATAGAATACTCAGCCATGTCTGAGATTACCCTCTCCTTGGAATCCATGGTCAGGGGTAGAGTAGTGGTGGTGGACCCTCCCCCCCCAGAACTGCATGCAGCTCACCGTAGAAGCGGCATGTTTGCGGCCCTGCCCCGGACCTTCCGTTTGCTTCTTTGTTTTTATGGTAGGCTTGTCTGAGCTCCTTCACTTTCATACGGCACTGTACTGAGTCCCTGAGTCCATCATGGCCTTGGAGACTTTTTTGAATGTTTTTTCATTTGGTCTTTTGGAACGTAGTTCAGCTAGCATGGAATCCTCTCCCCGTATAGCGATCAGATCCAGTACCTTCCGTACAGTTCATGCTGGAGCTCTTTTCCAATTCTCAGACTGCATGGTTACTTTTGCTGATGAGCTCTGCATGGTCACCTGTGCTGAGCAGCTCTCCATGCTGGGCAAACAGAAAATGAAATTCAAAAGTTTGCGGGACTTTTCCTGTCTACCTGGCCAGTGCATCTGAGTTCAGATTCATCTATTCATCAAGGGTGCTGCCACAGCCAGGAAGACTTAGGGTGCTCCCTGCCAGTTGGTGAGGCTAAATAGACCCAAAGGGCACTGACAACAAGTATGGCTATGGGGGCTGGCACTGTCTACAGCCAAACACTGGGTCGCTGTATATAGACACATATGTGTGGCTGCAGTTACATGACAGTGAAGCCAGGATGGCATGTTATATGGGCCTGTGGTGCTTGGGCTCCAGCAAATTCAGGGCCCAGGGGGCCCAGCTACATCAATGTTCAGGGCTGGGTCTCTCCCTCGGCCCCACCTATTGCCCCTGCGCGACTCCCCTGAGCGCCCCTGCCTGCCCCCTGCAGCTCTGCGCTGCGCTCCCTCGCCGGCTGCTGCTGCCTACTGACAGAGGGAAGGAGAAGAGGAGGAGGTGCCTCCTCGGGGGGCGGGCACTCACCCTGGCTGGATCTCCTGAGCAGAAGCCTGAGAGTGCTTGGGTGAGTGTCATGCCGGGAGCTCACTGCTGCTGGAGGGAGTCCTCCTCTCTGGCCCCCCTGCCCCAACCTCAGAGCAGACTGCCTGCTGCACCCCAAACTGCTGATCTCATGCCCTACACCCCCTCCTGCACTCCAACCCTCTGTCCCAGCCCAGAGCCCACACCCAGCACCCAAAGCCCCTCCCAGAGCCCGCACCCCTCCCACACCCAAACTCTCTCCCAGAGCCTTAGGCAGGTGTGGCAGGGGTGGGAATTGGACCCGTTCTGGGCACCACTAAAAATTATACAAACCTGCCACCTTGTAGATGCTTATCCCAGTAGAGCTATTGCTACTGGGGAAGGAGATAAGCTGTAAAGCTATGAGGCACCTTTATCCCAATGTAACTGCATCCATGCTAGGGGTTCTACCACTATAACTATTTGGGAAAAGCATCACGCCCCTAATCACCATAGCTACAAACGCTATCTGTGCAGCAGGCCTTTGTAATTGCAGCCCAATGGCATTCAGTAACCCAAGTGATAGCACTGTAATTGTGACATCCTTGTCGCCTTCTCTCCCTCAAACGCTCAGCAAGCTGAACAGAAGAAAGATATACGTGGGTGTCTATTATTACTGCTACTATTGTTAGTCATAATATAAATTAAAAAAACGGGCGTGTGGATGTGACCCACTGCTGAGTAAGCCTGTAAATTGGCTTCCTGTAAGCCAATTTACAAAGCCAGGCTCTCTAGCTGGGGCTGTAAAGCTCCTCTCCTCTGTAGAATGGAACGGGGGAACCTGTAACCTATTCACCAATAGATTATGTACTTTCTCTGTCCCAAACAATACAAATGCTGTACAAGGCACCACGAACATGATAACTGCCCCCTTGGCTAACACACTAGGGAACTGAAGTGGATTGGGGAAAAGGCAGTGCAGGAGGGGAGTTCAGGGGTTAGGGGAAAAGCGGTACAGAAAGCGGCTGGGAAGAAGGGGGTACAGGAGGGGTTAGGGGAGATATGGAGGAGAAGGGGCTGGGGAGAAGGGGCACAGGAGGCGTTAGAGGAGATGGGGTTGCAGGAGAAGAGTTCAGTGGTTGGGGGAGAAGGGGTACAGAAAGGGAATGGGAAGAAGGAGGTATGGGGGGGCTAGAGGAGAAAGGGGTTCAGGAGGGTAGTTCAGGGGCTAGGGGAAAAGGGGGTCTAGAATGGGGCTGGGCAGATGGGGAAGCAGAAGGAATTGGGTAGAAGTGGCATAGAAGGGATTGCGGAGAAAGAGTTTTTTGTTATTATTGTTATTGTGTATTTTACAAATAATTTCACACGTGTCTCAGATTAAAAATGTGAAATTATCCTCAGTTTTATCAGTGCACCACCTCTTGGCTTCACTGTACTAGCACACGATGGGTCCATCTCCCCCTCTGTGTGTCTGGGTTCTCTCCTTCCCTTACTCTATTTCTGGCAGCATGCAGAAACCAAAGTAAGGCTGGCAATACACCATATACCATGCCACCCTTATTACTGTGCTGCATGGCCTTCAGAAATGGGCGCCCAGCCGGCACCTGCCACTCCCCTGACAGTGCTAAATTCTGAGCCCCAGAACCTCTTTCAATACAAATTAAGCACTGGAGAGAGGCAGTGGGACCCTGGGTGGGGGTGGGGGAACTGGTACAGCCTGTGGGGGTCAAGGTGATGGGGAGGTGGGGAGCCTGTGGAGGCCAGAGGCAATGGGAGGGCCCCCACGGTGTCTGTACTCTGCCCTGGCCTTTAAAAAGTCTCTTGGGAGTATCCCCTTCAGCATGCTAGACCCTCAAGGGATCACACTTTTCCACCTGGCCTCAATGCCTCTGAGACTGGCCTCTGGGCTCCAGTTCTCCTGATGAGCTCTGCCCAGCAACTACAGAATAGCGTTTATTAGTCTATTAGTCAGCTGGACTACAATGTTGGGAAATCCTTAGGTTAGCACAGAGGATCACAAGTTAAAACAAGGCTCATACTGGCTGAAGCCAGGGCTCCACCAAGCCAAGCTGCTGTAGGATCCATCTGGATGCTCTCTTTCTGTCCCTTCATCTCTGAGTCCTGAATGAAACGCCCTGTGTGTCTGTGAACACTGTTCTTAACACAGAGTCCCTGACACCCCTCATCCCTTGTTCTCCTGCTGCCAAACCATGCTCAGTTCATACGTGCAGCCTGTATTGACTACCCAGCTGTTAAGTGATAATGTCCCAGTCACTGGCTCTTCCCTTAGCTCTTCCAGACTGGATCCTGCATTGACAGGTGCAGGTTCTATTCAGTTCATTTTAATTATTCTGTTCTGAAAACAGGAGGCAACATATTTCAATCACCTCATGCCTTCCATCTGTCTGGAGAGGCATTTTAACCCCTATGCATTCAGGGGATAACAATACAGAGGCTGATGGGGAGACACACATTGCTGATAAAAATATTACAGTGAATTCACATTTTCATCACCATTACATATTCCTAGTTCCATTTTGGCTACAGTTTCATTTTTCCTGGTTCCTTCTGCAGTTTCAAGGTGATTGGACCTGATTGCCCTATTAGGGCTCTTGTGGGAGAAGATGCCTTGTTATCCTGTCACCTTTCCTCCAGGATGAGTGCTGAGAGCATGAAGGTATGCTGGTTCTGATCCATGTTCTCTGAAGTTGTCCCTCTCTATTGGGTTGGGAAAGAGCAGGTTGGCCAGCAGATCGCATCATATTGAAACGAAGCTACTGAAAGACAATATTGCTAAGGGAGTGTCTCCTTCAGGATACACAACATCATCCCCCTGTTGAAGGGACATATGGTTGCCTCTTCCAATCACCCACCTTTTATGGAGAATCCGTGTTGGAAATGGAGGTGGCTATTCAGAAGCATGGGCTGTTGTTTGCCCTTCCCAGCACCAGTGAGCACTGGTCAATGGTATGTCTCACCTTCTGCCCCCACCCACCAGGTTCTGGTCTGTTCAGACTAGTCACAGGAAAGGCACCAGAGAGCTAGGGAATAAGGCCTGCTGTTACTGGGATTGATGCTCATGCCTGCCATCTCCTCGCACCCCCTGGAGTAACCATCTCTGTGTCCAGCTCCTCCATCCCTCAGCTGCTGAGGCATCTGTCTGTGCAAGGATCAGGCACCACCTGTTTCCCCTGACCTCCAGGGGTCATGCCCTAGACACGGCTGCTCGTCCAAGGGAGCGTGACCCCTTCTCTCACAACTCCCTTGGGTTCCGAGAAAGCTTGTGGAAATCTCCCAGAGGCCTCTGCTTCTGGGATCTGATAAAAGATCTCTAGCTAGCGAGGTGTGCCTATGAACTGTGGGTTAGATACCCTGAGGTCCGTGTGGCCACAGGGGGCTGACTGGAGCTCTGTGTGTGGACATGTACAGAACGAAGCCCAGACCTGGAGGGTAAAGGAGTGAACCTGTATCACTGCTATACCCTGCACCCACCAGAGATCTGTACTGGTGCAGACTGGTATGATAGGATTGTGACGGTGTGTGCCCCAGTGGTGTAGCATTGTCCTCACTTGCCATGACATTACACATACAAAGCTATCACTTGCTCTTGCTTTGTACGCAGCCCATGATGAGTCACCAATTACCAGCTCTGTTTCCCAAGGCTTCTTGGATGGCTTCCTTAAACTCAGTGCAGGCACAGGTCATATCATTTTCAGATTCAAATTTAACTGAGGCTCAAATGCGGTTTTGGTGCCCTTTTGTAGGGATCTTGGCCCATGATAGATTGGGGCTTTTAGCTTTTGTTAAGATATAAAGATCCCTGTGATGTAACATATAGGTGGTAACCATCTGGTTTATTCTTTTCCCTTTTCTGCTGGCTGAATTTTAATTCCTTCTGACAACACATAGCCAAACTTTATAACTTCACATAATATGATAGCACATACACTTCAACAAGATATTAATATCTAGCAGATCAAGCCTTTCAGCATGTTACCTTGCAAGGCATATTTAGTGGTAAACATCCTAATTATATGACAGTGGTGAATAAGTGGAGCCAGGGTGTCACACTGAGACCAGCACTCTAACCCCCTGAGCTATGAAACCAGGCACCAGAGGCAGAGGGAGCATGTAGGTTAAAGCCAAAGAGAAACAAGCTACCTAGGAAGCAGAGACAAGCCAACAGCGAGGAGATTCCAAGTCTGAGACCAATACCCAGGCTCTAGCAAGATATGAATTGATGACCCTTGCATTCTGAGACCACTGGTTTAAACCTCTGAATTACAGAGCAGAGCCCCACGACCATTTGCAGAGAGAAGGGATGAAGGTTAACACTGGGGAGAAACTACCTCTAAAGCAGATAGGAGCCACCAGCAAAGAGATTCCAAATCAATGACTGCTGCATAGTACCCTGTGAGTTTTGAATCAGTGACATCTGCATTCCAAAACCACTGCTCTTATCCCTTGAGCTATGATGGTGGTCCCCAGGTCCCTTGACAGAGGGAGGTTAATGCTGAGGAGAGATGAGCTAGCAGTGAAATGATTCTGAGTCCTCTACTGAAGCTGCTGCAAGATTTGAAGGGGTGATCCCTGCATTCTGAGACCACTTCTCTAACCCCCTTAGCTATGGAGTCTGGTCCTAAAGTCCTTTGCAGAGGGAGGATGTAAGTTAATGCTGAGGAGAAACAAATAGCTAGGAAGGGGAAATGAGCCACCAATGAAGAGAGTCTGTGTCCAAAACCACTACCCAGGCCTCCACAAGCTTTGAACCCAAGATTTTTGTATTCTAGGCTTACTGCTGTAACCTGCTGAGCTGTCGAACCAGACTACAGATGTGGTCTTATCTGATTAAAATAAGACCATGTAGACCATTGTATCTACCACATAATTTTAACAAATCTTATACACAGTGTGTCAAGTAAGCTGTCAATGGAAAAGTTGTGATTTGGTGAATACAATTGTCCTATTTGTATTCGTGTATCATTTTTGTATCAGAAGTTATGAATATTAACTATGTACCTGTACTTCAAATGTTTGCTCCTACAGTAACACCAATGAGATATTTTGCCAGCATGTGTGAAGGAACTATTCAAGTTGAATGGCCAATCAAAGAACACTTACAAATGAAGACACCTATCTACACTTAATGGACTTTCTTGTGAATGTTCTAACTAGAGTATGAGTATGAACAGGGATGGTGTCCCTAGCCTCTGTCTGCCAGAAGCTGGGAATGGGCGATGGGATAATTGCCTGTTCTGTTCATTCCCTCTGGGGCAGCTGGCATTGACCACTATTGGAAGACAAGATACTGGGGTAGATGGACCTTTCATCAGACCCAGTATGGCTATTCTTATAGTAATGGCCTCTACTATGACTAAGCAAAGTATGCATGGACATGTGACTTGCCAATGTGACTCCAAACACCATCTTGTTACTTGTAATTTTCCACAGACTAGAACAATGGGTTTCCCTTCACTTGGTAGAAGCTATAAAAGGCCCTGGAAACATCTCCATTTTGCTTCTTTTCTGCTCAAACCTCTGGACTATGAACTCATACTAATGAGAGCATTCTAAACAAGGGACTGAGGACCTTTCAATGATTTGGAACCAGAGATGTATCAAAAGAGCAGTTTATTCCATCACTGCTACAAGCCTCAGCCAAGAACTTTGTATGTATTTGATTCCTTTAACACTCATCTTTCTTTCTTTGTATGAATAAACCTTTAGATATTAGGGTTTGAACTGGTGATGCATGCATTTGAGACTACTGCTCTAATCTCCAGGACCTCTTGGCAGAGGGAGGAGGTAGGTTAAAACTGAGCAGATATTGAGCCATCAGTGAGGAGATTCTGAATCTGAGACTGCTGTTGAGACCAGTGTGATAGTTGAACCAGAGACCCTTGCATTCTGAGAATGCTGCTCTAACCTCCTGAGTTACATAGCCCAGGTGTGGGTGTGTTTGCAGAGGGAAGATGTAGGTTAATACTGAGGAGAAATGAGCCTTCAGAAAGGAGATTCTGAGTCCAAGACCTCTACCCAGGCTGCCATGAGATTTGAACTGGTGATGCCATGACTGCTGCTTTAACTCACTCAGCTACAGAGCCAGGCCCCAGGCCCTGTTAGCAGAGGGAAGAGGTGTGTTAATGCAGACAAAGCTACCAGGTAAGAAGGGGAGATAAGGATACTCCAAATCTGAAATGGCTGTGTAGGCCCCCATAAGATTTGGGCTGATAATGCTTGCATTTAGAGAACACTGCTTGAAGCCCCCCAGCTACAAAGCTTGGCACCAGGTCCTTTTGCAGAAAAAGGATATAGGTTAACACTGAAGAGAAACAAGCCACCCGTAAGAAGTTTCTGAAACTGCTACATAGGCCCCTACAAGATTTGAAATGACAACCCCTGACTTCCAAGGCTACTACTCAAACATCCTTAGCTACAGAGCCAGGCTTCAGATTATCTTGGCAAAGAAAGGTTAATGCTGAAGAGGTTGTGAGTTTGAGACTGCTAACAAGACCCCTATGAGATCTGAGTCTCTATCCCCCTGCATTCTAAGACTGCTTTGCTAACCCTCTGAGCTACACAGCTAGGCCCTAGATTGCCTTAGCAGAGGGAGGAGGTAGGTACAAATTTTCAGGAAAATTTCTCCCTTGAACTAGGAGGTGAGTTTTCTAGCTGCTTTGTGTCACGAAGTGTGGGGAAGTCAGGGCCCTGCACCCCCCCCTCACTTTCTGAGATTCACCATGACTCTCACCCAGTCAGTAAAACAGAAGGTTTATTAGATGACAGGGACATAGTCTAAAACAGAGCTTGTAGATACAAAAACCAGGACCTTTCAGTCAGGTCCCTCTTGGGGGGGTAGGGAGCCCAGACCCCGGTTCTGGGCCTCCCTCCGTTTCCCCAGCCCACTCCAAACTGAAATCTCTCCAGCAGTCTCCCCCAGCCACACACCCCAGCTCCTCCTCCAGCCTTTCTTGCCCTAGAAGATCAGCACAGACTTCTTGTTTGGCTGCAATGAAAAATTTTTATGAACCAAACTCATCTGAATGGTCATAAGAAATTTGTAATTAGTTTCTAATGTAGATTTTTCAGAGAATGTTGTCAACCTGAATGACCAGCAGCTAGTTTTTTGTTTGCAAAGAAGAATTTTCACGACAACTTCTGCCCTAAAATGTGAACAGCGATTACTAACTGGTTTGCAATGTAGCTACTCTGGGAACTTTTCTTCCTGAATGAGTAGGAGTGACTTGATTTGTTGCCATGAAGAGTTTTTACTAGGCAATCTCCCCTGAATGGTCTTGGGAGATTCCTACCTGCTTTGCAATGCAGACTGTTTGAGAACCTTTTCATCCGGAATGATTAGTGTTGTGTATTTGGTTGTCATGGTTTTTGTTCCTATGGCAACTGAGTTAGATTATTAGGGGATAGCCCAGCCAGATTCGGCCGGTTAGGCGAGCTCTGTGTCTGTAAATAAATGGTAGTTTTGTTAGCTGTCTG
>NC_133777.1:31928393-31967390 GCF_003597395.2 Chelonoidis abingdonii
AGCTAGTTCTGCTATCAGGCCTCAATGTGATTTCTTTCCGTAAAACCAGGCTGCCCCGGCATGTTTATAAAAAGTGGCGTTACGAGGATGGTTCCGCCGCGCCTGCTTCCAGTAAATCAGAAGGAAGTGAATGTCAATGGTATGAAGAAAAAACAAACAAACTTGCTTATTTGCACTGACTATGAATAGCGTGAGATAACTTAAAATCGATGGGCTCTACTGACTGCGGCTCACTGGAACTGCTTTTGATGAGTTAGATATATAGGTGAGTGGCCATGTGTAGTACTGGCGTTTTGAGCTTTTTGTGATTGCAAATGACATTAGACAGAAGAAGAAGAATGGTAGCCAATATTCTTAAGTGTGTGTAGGGACTTAAGTAACCTACTCTCCTGGCTACCGCAGCTTGACTCAGTTAAGCCTGAGACTTATAATCTTCAGGTGAGCATTGTGGAATGGTAGGGGTTCATTTTCCCCCAAGACACGTTGGTAATTGGCTGAAAGATATCTGGTTCCACCAAGGAGACCAAAAGGAAGATGAAACAGTTGTTACATATATTGGTAGCAATTTCTAGAAAAAGCTAGTCAGAACACTTGTGAGATTTAAGGATGTGTTTATAATGATGCCCTGTGTTCGTGACAGTTTAGTGTGCTGGCTCTGGTACAGTGAAGTAACACTCAGAAGCGTGTTACTGACAGAGGGCTCAGCTTACCTTATACAGAAGGCTGTGTGATATTTTGCATGTCTCCATGGAACTGGCTACAAGGGAGATCGTCTCCTCAGCCTCTCTTCCCCGGGACAGATTCGAGACCCTAAGGGAACTTATGGCCTCGGTCATGGCCTTCCCGGTGACCATGGCGAGGGCGTATCTACAGATTCTGGGCCATATGGCGCCATGCACATATGTGGTCTGCCATGCCAGGCTCCGTATGAGGCCCCTCCAATTATGGCTGGCTTCCCAATTCGCCCAAGTGCTGGACGGGCTGGGCAAGGTTCTCACGGTTCCGCCCCCGAGTCTGGTTTCCCTTCAGTGGTGGTCCTGCCCGAGCAACATGCTGCAAGGGGTACCCTTCAGGGACACCATCCTTTCCGTGAACCTGATGTTTGATACTTCGGACCTGGGCTGGGGAGCCCACACGGGGGAGGTACAAACCCAGGGAACCTGGTCAGCCCTGGACTTGCCCCTTCACTACACAGTCTGGACTGCAGAGAATCTTACCTGGCGGCGACATGTAGATCAGCTGTTGCCAGGTCATGGCAGTCCTCAGGACACATCTGCAGTTGAGTGGTCTGACTTCACCTCTTCCGGTGAGACACCGAATCACGAATCACCTGTTCCTGACTGTTCTCCATTACTGCTGGCAGCTGAGATACCTCTTTGCCCAGCACGAGCTGATACCACCTCCTCACCTGTTCGTGCTGCAGAACCTGAGCCCGTGCTACTTTTGGGTGCAACAACACCAGAAGTTCGCCATAATCCACCTAGAGACAGAAGGCGTCCTCATCGACTGGATCTTTAGCTAGGGTGAACCCATGGTTATGGGGCAAAATAATCTCCAGGATTTAGCTGGGAATGGAGGCAGTCTACCCTCCTTCTCTAGTCTAGTGTGTGTTTTATTTAGGGGATGTTCTTACTGAGGGGGAGGAATAGGTTGTGTATTTGGTTGTCATGGTTTTTGTTCCTATGGGAACTGAGTTAGATTATTAGGGGATGCTGGTTAGGCAAGCTCTGTGTCTGTAAATAAAGGGTAGTTTTGTTAGCTGTCTGCTGTCTGGCCTCAAGTGATTTCTTCCTAAACCAGCTGCCCCGAAGGATATAACAATTAGTAATGAGTTGTTATTTTGTATCAAATGAAGAATCTTCACGACAGCTTCTGGGAGCTGCTGCGGAGTGGCAGAGACCAGGGAGAGTACATCTACCACATTAGCAGCATCACTTCAGAGTAAAGTCAGCACCACCCCTCGGTGGCTCTTCGGGCCTTCTGCTGCTGGCAGTGCCACCCCGATGGGAGCTGGAGGCAGCAGACACTACATCTCCCATGGTGCCGTGCCATGGACCCCACAGAGTGGATGGTGGGCTCTTGGGTTGGCGGGAGAGATTGGAAGGGATTGGGGTGTGGGAGCTGGTTGGGAGGGATCTGAGGCAGACTAGCAAGGTGCTGTGGGGCCAGGCATGAGGCAGCAGCAAATACCTGGAGGAGGAGAGGTCAAGAAGGTTAGAAACTACAATTCCCATGAAGCACTGGGTCAGTGAAGGAGGGGCTTGCTGGGGGATGATAGGGAAGGAAAACAACTCCCATGATGCATTGGAAATGAAAAGCGCTATGTGTAAAATGGCTGTCCCCACCCCTCAGTTCACCCTTTCCCCTCACTGTCAGCCAGCACCACTTCCTCTTCCAGTGACTTCCACTTCCCGGCCTGCAGAAATAAGAGCATCCAATGGAAAACAAGAGGTGCGTCCTCAGTATTGTCCCCCCAAAAATGAGATGTCTTAATTCCATTCCCACACAGCACCTGGCGTTTCCATATAGACCGTTTCTCTCAGTGAACTGGTTTACTCCTCCTTTCTCTCCCACACCCACCTGGATTCTCAGCTGCAGGGCATGGACTCAGTCTAGTTTTTAAACTTGAATCCACTGTCCATCACACTGTTGGGCCTTCATCTCAGTACAATAGAAGTAGGGACCCCAACATTCATCACCACACATGTCGGTCCCCACCCACATTGAGAATACGCTCTCCCCTCTCAGGGGCAGGGTCCACAGTAGGTAACAAAGGGTACAAGTCCCCTGGGCTAGGGTTAGGGTTACTAAGAGTAGGCATTCTTCTTCAAGTGATTGCTCCTGTGTATTCCACAGTAGGTGTGCGTGCTCGCCATGTGCACCGGTGCTGGAAGTTTTTCCCTTAGCAGTACCCATACTGGGAAAGCACCACAGCGACCCCTAGAATAGCCCCTATATATCGTGCTATAAGGGGAGCCGTGGGCTCCCCCCGCTCAGTTCCTTCTTCCCACCAGTGAAGGTACTTGGAACTTTTGTGCTCCAGCTCTGCTGCAGCCCTTCTTCTCAACCTTAGTGGTACTGCTGCAGTTGTTCTTCAGTGATTAGTGCGGGCTTGGAGCATGCCCTGTGCCCTGGGCTTCAAGTCGTTCAACTCGTGTCGCCCTTCCATGCCTAGGAGTGACCCTCATGCAGAGTGTCTTCGCTGCCTGGGTGAGACTCATATTAGTGACTGTTGCAAGATCTGTAGGTCGTTCAAGCCAAGGACCAAGAAGGAGAGGGACTTCAGGCTTTGAGCTCTCCTGATGGAGTCGGCGTTGACTCCGATGCCAATGCGCAGGTCGGATTCGGCACCGGCCGCCATGTCGTAGGTACATAGCAAGACTCCGTCGACCAGTTGGCACCGCTCTCCCGCCAAAAAGCAAGGGAAGAGCGCGTCCTCGCAATGATGCTGTGATAGGGACAAGGGGTGGCTCCGACTCATGTGGAATGGAGCAGCCCGGTGCCGTCGACCCAGGCATCCCCATGGGTGTGGATGCCGTCGATGCCGGAGGTGCTGCAGGCTGCGATGGACATTATGTCACTGGACGTCCTGAGTACTCAGCTGGGCACAGGCCCTAGGTCACGGGGTAAGCCCCCGCTGGGTGCCCACCAGACCTCTCCGTGCAGCTGCAGCTCCCGCTCCAAAGACTTCTCCCCACGCCACTCGGCACGTAGCTGCCATTCTTCTGTCAGCTCCCGTCCTCCGTCGATGCCGGTCAGACCGTCTGGGCCACCGCTGGAACTGGAGTCGTGGGGACCCTCCACGCCGCCTTCTAGCAAGCGGAGGTGCAGAGAGAGGCACCGGGCACGTTCTCCTGCCACACGTGCACACCAGAGTCGTTCTCAACGAGACAGGCGTCATCGTTCCCATTCCAGCTCCTGCTCATCTGGGCACCGCACAAGAGGATCCCCTCGGGGTACCTCACAGTCTAGGCACCGAGCAGGGCGTCAGTGTCACTCATACCAGAGCAGTTTGACGCGTGGGTACCATTCGTCGTCATCGAGATCCCAGTCCTGAGGGAGATGATGACACAGACGCTGCTCATACTGATCCTGTGGCATCAAGCGCTCCTCAGAGACATCGGCCTCAAGGCACACCCACCCGCCCTCGGCATGCACCGTGCCACTGGCACATGTATTGCCATCCCACGTTCAGCTGAACCAATGGCAAAGGCCAGTGGGCACCCTACTTATCGGCACCAGTCCAGGTGGAGACCCACTCAGTTGCCAGAGTGTCCCGAGCTCCATCGGTCTCCTCTGGCTGCCCATGAGACAAGTTGGCGGGTCATGGGTCAGCGGATCTGCACCTGGACTCTGACCTCAGTACTGATGCTTCGGCACCGACTGAGGCACCTGTCTCTGCGCAGGCACTCTTCCCGGCACCGGACAACACCATAGTGGCACCCCCGTTATCGGTCCCGCAGGAGGACTTCAGGGCGCACCAGGACCTGCTAAAACAGGAGGCTTCCAACCTGCAACTACAGGCCGAGAAGATGGAGGGCCCGTCCGATTCCCTCTTTAACGTCCTGTCTCCCACAGCACCGGGCTGCGTGGCCCTGCCTCTGCAGTAGGGAATTGCCAACATTTCAAACTCTTTGTGGCAAATCCCTGCCTCCCTGGCCCCAATCTCAAAAAAGGCCTAGAGGAAATACTTTGTGCCGGCAAAGGACTATGAATACTTGTGTTTGCACCCGGCCCCCAACTTGCTCATTGTGGAATCGGTAAAGCACAGAGCGCACCAAGGTCAGCCCGCGCCCACCCCAAAAAATAAGGATGCCAGGAGGCTGGACTCTTTTGGTAGGAAAATTTATTCGTCGGACAGCTTCCAGCTTGGTGTAGCCAACCACCAGGCCCTACTCAGTAGGTATGACTTCAATCTGTGGGAGTCCCTGCCTAAATTTGAGTCCCATCTTCTGGACTGGGACAGGAAGGATTTTAAGGCTTTGGTGGAAGAGGGGTCAGCGGCGCCAAAGGCGGCGCTCCAAGCAGCGGCTGATGCAGTGGACACGGTGGCCCATTCAGTGGCTTCGATGATCTCCCTGATCTCTATGAGTGTTGTGGCTCTTGCTATCTGGTCTGTCCATGGAGGCACAACCGCTGATGCAGGACCTCCTGTTTGATGGCAAGGCTCTTTTCGCAGATCAGATGGACATCAGGCTGCATGGGATGAAGGATTCCCAGACCACCCTGCAGACCCTGGGCCTCTATGTCCCTCTGGCTAAGGACAAGGCCAAATTATCCCTGCCTGTTCAACCTGCGAGGGGCTGATATGAGCCCCCTGATAAAAGACCTAGACACCAGAAGCGTTGGTCTCAGTGCCAGTCCCGCTCCACCCCACAGCCTGGGCCCCCTAAGAGAAAGAGGCAGGGGAAGAGGCGGTTTTGACTGTTGGCAGGGGGGTGCCCGACCTGTTGCCAGGGAGACCCCCTGGTTAATAAAGTTTGTGTTTTACCGATTGTCTCCCTTCCTCAGATCATGGTCCCGCATAACTTTGGACCAATGGGTTCTCAGTACCATCTCCAAGGGTTACGTGTTACGGTTCACCTCACCCCCACCAAACCACCTGCCATCCGTGATGGTCCCAGGGGACCCAGAACACATCTGTCTCCTAGATCAGGAGGTGGACTGGTTGCTCCACCTAGGAGTGGTAGAAAGGGTCCCAGTGTCGTTCCAGGGCAAAGGGTTCTACTCCCAGTATTTCCTCATTCCTAAGGCAAAAGGGGGTCTCAGGCCTATTCTGGACCTGCGCAACCTGAACGGGTTTCTAGCCTGTTCCAAGTTCCGCAAGATGTTCCTGGCCTCTCTTATCCCCTCCCTGGACCCGGGGGACCCTGGATCTCCAGGACGCGAACTTTCATGTCCATATTTTTGAGGAGCACAGACACTTTCTCTGATTCATGGTGGGAGCGGACCACTACCAGTTCACGGTCCTCCCCTTTGGCCTTTCCACATTTCCCAGGGTTTTCATGAAGTGCATGCCTACCTCAGGTGGGAGAGCGTGCAAATCTTCCTCTACGTGGATGATTGGCTTCTCAAGGGGAAGTCCCGCTACGAGGTAGAGTCTCACATTGAGCTGCTCCTCTCAACGTGCACAGAGACCAAATCATGAACGAGACCAAATCAACATTAGTACCAGTTAAGCACATAGAGTTCATTGGGGCCCTGTTGGACTTCTCCAAGGCCACAGCCTCTCTTCCCCGGGACAGATTCGAGACCCTAAGGGAACTTATGGCCTCGGTCATGGCCTTCCCGGTGACCATGGCGAGGGCGTATCTACAGATTCTGGGCCATATGGCGCCATGCACATATGTGGTCTGCCATGCCAGGCTCCGTATGAGGCCCCTCCAATTATGGCTGGCTTCCCAATTCGCCCAAGTGCTGGACGGGCTGGGCAAGGTTCTCACGGTTCCGCCCCCGAGTCTGGTTTCCCTTCAGTGGTGGTCCTG
This sequence comes from Chelonoidis abingdonii, assembly GCF_003597395.2. Lineage (NCBI taxonomy): Eukaryota > Metazoa > Chordata > Testudines > Testudinidae > Chelonoidis > Chelonoidis abingdonii. The sequence goes on from NC_133777.1 coordinate 31,934,879, forward strand.
CCCGAGCAACATGCTGCAAGGGGTACCCTTCAGGGACACCATCCTTTCCGTGAACCTGATGTTTGATACTTCGGACCTGGGCTGGGGAGCCCACACGGGGGAGGTACAAACCCAGGGAACCTGGTCAGCCCTGGACTTGCCCCTTCACATAAATGGCACGGAACTCAGGGCCATTCGGTTGGCGTGCGTGGTGTTCCTCATGCTCCTCCACGGCAAGGTGGTCAGAGTCCTCATGGACAACACCGCCGCAATGTACTATATCAACAGGCAAGGCGGGACTCGCTCCCTAGTCTTCTGCCAGGAAGCCCTGAACCTATGGGAGTTTTGCATAGCCCACGATATCTCCCTAAGAGTGGCTCACCTCCCAGACGTCCGCAATTTGCAAGTGGACTGCCTCAGCAGGGTCTTCTCCCCCCAATACGAGTGTGTACTCCACTCGGAAGTCGCTCATCAGCTCTTCCGAGAGTGGAGAGTTCCCCAAATCGACCTCTTTGCGACCTGTCAGAACCGGTGCTGTCCCCGATTCTGCTCCAGGGGAGGAGTAGGGGAAGGCCTGATCTCCGACGTGTTCCTCCTGAGCTGGTTGGGCCTGCGTGTCTCAGAGATCAGGGCCTTGACCTCGGAACCTCTCTACATGGTTTTCCATAAGGATAAAGTCCAGCTTCGCCCACACCCTGCATTCCTCCCGAAGGTGGTGTCTGCCTTCCATATGGAGCAGAGCATCTTTTTTCCCGTGCTCTGTCCCAAGCCCCATTCCTCTAAAGAGTAACGCTGCCTCCACATGATCGATCTGCGTAGGATGTTGGCTTTTTACCTGGATCGGACTAAGCCATTTCGGAAATCCTCTCAACTCTTTATTGCCTCGGCCGAGCGGGCTAGCAGGGCAACCCATCTCCACTCAGAGGCTGGATCACTTCGTGCATTCACACGTGTTATGATTTGGCAGGGATTCCTCTGCCACCTATTGTTAGGGTACACCCTACGAGGGCTCAGGCCTCATAAACTGCCTACGTCGCCCATGTCCCCATCCAGGACATTCGTAGGGGGCTACGTGGGCCTCAGTTCACACATTTACTTCGCATTATGCAATTGTCACCCAATCTAGGGATGACACTGGGTTTGGTAGGGTGGTACTTCGTCCCGAGCCACTGTGAACTCCTACCCACCTCCAACAGATATTGCTTGGAATCACCTTCTGTGGAATACACAGGAGCAATCACTCGAAGAAGAAAGGACAGTTACCTGTTCCGTAACTAGCGTTCTTCGAGATGTGTTACTCCTGTCTATTTCACACCCTGCCCTCCTTTCCCTCTGTCGGAGTTGTCCAGCAAGAAGGAACCAAGGGTGGCGGGAGGCGCTACTCCAGGGGTTGCTGTGGTGCTCCCCCAGTATGGGTACTGCTAAGGGAAAAACATCTGGTACCGGTGCATGTGGTGAGCACGCACACCTACTGTGGAATACACCTGACCAACACATCTTGAGGAACGCCAGATACTGAACAGGTAACTGTCCTTTCCCAGGTTTGGCCTGATGCCTGTTGGGGGTCCTCCAACTAGAGTTTCTAAAGGTAAGTGTCCCCAGGCTAGGGTTACTAAGGCTAGGACATCTCTGACTAGATTTAGGGTTAATAACGGTAGGGATTCTTGGGCTATGAGTAGGCCTGTAGCCAGTAGGGCTCCTCAAAGAAGAGTTAGGATTACTAAGGGAAATCCAGTATGACTGGGATCACTAGGTCTCCCTGAACTAGGGCTACCAAGGGCAGTGTCTATTTCAGGGATGGCCAAACTGCGGCTCGCGAGCTGCATGTGGCTCTTTTACAGTTGAAGTGCGGCTCATGGAGCCCCTCATGCCTCTCCCCTGATTCTCTGCCTACCAGACCGGGTGAGGGGGGAGCTCGGGGCTTCTGCCCTGCTAGGCATGTCTGCCAAGGCTTGGGGCTTCGGCCCCAGCAGGTGCCTCCTGTGGGAATGAAGCCCCGAGCCCTGGCAGTTGCACCTGGCTCTTGAACATCTGACGATTATCATATGTGGCTTGATGGGTCAGTAGGTTTGGCCATCCCTGGTCTAATTCCTACTATGTTTGTACAGCACCTAGCATAATGGGACCCCTCCATATGAATAATATTTTGGTATACTGCATTGACTTCACTGGATAATACCTTGTTGTGTTGTACACTTGACTATGAAAGAGAGTTCAAAGATTTATATTAAAAATTATGCCAGAGACAGGAATATTACCCAAGCCTTGTATTTTTTAAAATTTTTAATATATATTTTTATAAACAAGTCACGTGATAAAATAGCACAAGAAACACATACCAAATATAAGATTATATCTTCAGAATATACAGGAGAATGAGATCATATGTACAGTAAGAAAATGATTTTCAGATTTTTTTTCTCTCCCCATCTATTTTCATTCTATAGTAATTTGAAATATCACGTCAGTAGCTTTAGTAATACTTTGGCTCAGTGGACACCTAATTGGGGTGCTAAGGAGATTGAATCAGAACCAAGCCAGTGACAAAATCCTGGAAGGATTGGGATCATCTGTGTCAGCCAGTTCAGGAACATTGGGATAGATCCTCAGCTGGTGTAAATCTCCATAGCTTCATTGCCAATTTACACCAGCTGAGGTCCTGGCCCATCAATGTTTCCTCACCTGATTCTTTTAAATATTATATTATTCCTTTTCAAACTTATTGTTCCAATTAGAAACTAGTTGCTTTTCTCTTGAACGCCCTCGTTGCCTCAGCACTGTAGTCGGGATCATAAGAAAGCCTTGGTTCTTTTATGGTTGGCTTCACACACGTTCTCTGACCTCAAAGGTTTTTTTAAAGGTCACCCAACTAAAACATCACAGCTGCTTTGCCTGGGGGCATAAAATCTCCTTAGAAAGTTCAGAATTAAAAACAAAACAAAACTGTAAAGGGTCATACTGCTGGGAATAATCTTGGGACATTTCTCCAACTCATCACCTGATATAAATCAGTAAGTCCATGATGCTATGCCAATTTACACTAATTAGGGATCTGGTCACATAACATGTGCATAACATAATACATCTAATATATTTCTTTAAATTATTTAAAAATCAAAAGTACTTTCCACTGCTGAATGCTTCCTGGTTTTTGCTTCTCACACTGCTTGGACAATCCAATTGAACTGGTTTCCCTTTCTGTTTAAAGTCAATTTCACTCTCTGGTTCTCCTGCCTCAGTACAATGCTCTTGTGTTGAGTCTTTCAACACTGCAGGAGACAGTTTAAATCCCAAGCTGCCCCCCCCTTGGTCCACCCCTTCAATTGGTTTCTTGTGCTCCCATGAGTGCATAGACTCTGCTAGGTGCTGACACCGGTCCTAGTCACTCCAAAGAAGGCAAAGAGGGGTAAGTGGGGAGTCTTATTATACTTCTTCCTATTGCACTGCTGACCACATTGTGCCACAACAGTTGTGCTTCCCAGAGCTCTAATAGGCATGGTGCCTGATTAAGACTCAAGGCTTCTGGCAGCTCCTGCACTGTAGGTGCACCACCACATAGCTCCAAGTCAGAGGTTGCCTTAAACGCACAATGTAGCCCATATAGTTGTATAATTATCCTCTCCCCTCTTTTTTAAAATAAAATGTAAAAAGTTGTGTTCCTTTAGAAGCAAGCCACTCTCATTCTGCTCAGTGCCTCATGTAACAGAACTCTTGTGTATCAGCTGTACCGTGACTGCAAAGAAAGGCTTTTCACTTTGTGCCTTTTCAAGGTCCCCCTCCCTGCAGAATAGTAACTTCTTTTGTGACACTCATAGTTTGGAGGCCCAGCCACTGGCAAAGTTCTCCTGATTGTAAAGCCATGGTGAAAGCAGCAACCATACTGTTTGCTTCACTCTGATGCGGGGCCACCATGCAAGGTCACTTTGTCAGCCCCTTAGCCACCAGCAGGAGGGTAAAGAAGTGCCACATATTTAAAGCTGACGCTTTATTTTCCATCTCAGCCGAAGTTCCCCAGGATAAGTTTTAAGGGCAGTAAAATGGATCACCTTCTGGGAGGCACTATGAAATGAGTATGGAAAGAAGAGAAGCATAGAGTAAGGCAAATAAGTATAGTTACTAAACAGAATGATCATAAGGGTTAGAGGTAGAAGAGACCTAGTAGTTGATCCAGCCCATCCCCTAACACAGGATAGCAGGTGGAGACTGGCTGACATCTGTACTGTAGAAGTTCCAAGATCCTGTCCTGGTTCTGCTCCACAATGTAAGGAAGGTTCTGTCACACTCAGGTCCAAGAGCCAACCTCGTGAGCTCCCTTTCCCTTAGAATTAAAAATGCACCATTTCTTTCTGAAGGCACGTGCTGCTTGCTGGCTTCTCTGGCACTCCCAAGCCTTCTTCACAACCCCTTCCCATTGTCGAGAGTGCCAGTGGGCAGATGGAATACTCTGGACAGCCTGATGCATCAGATTTACAGATAGGACTAGCTTTTGGGTGTAAGGGGTGGGAGAGTTCCATTCTCAGAGTTTCATTTGAAACCCCTGTGCATGAGGCTGTACTCTGTCTGGTCCCTGTAGCAGTATCACCAGCTGTAATGTCAGATTGATGCCATGGAATCTATGCCCCAATAGCCTCTTGACCATGTTAGAACATGGTTTGGTCTTGCCTGCACAGATCGAGCAAGGCATGGTATCACCATGTTACAGCTCTGTATAGACCAGGGGCCAAATTCAGACACTGATGTCAATAGTGTTGCACTAGGGATTAATCTGGTACATACAGGTAATGTGATTAAAAGCAAATGATTTTGAGAGATTAGCACTAAGTTTCCGCACTGATCAATTTCTAAATCACTTTTCCAAATGGACAGGCTCTTCCTTTGGCTCTTCTTAGCCCTCAACCATGACCTCATGCTCAGCCATTCCCAGTAAAACTCTGAGCTCCAGGATAATGGCACTAACGCATACATGGTCCTACACAAATATGAGGCTTAATCATCTCAATACGGAGAAGCAATTGCTGGCTCATTCCCCAAAAGGAACCACCCTGATCTACCAAAGTGCCAACTGCCCTCAACTGCAATTGAAGTTAACAGCTCTGCTCAAATAACTATAGAATTTTAAGGATCAGGGACCTAGCCCACACCAAAATGTATTTCAGTAAGACCACATGGCCAAATTGAGCATTGTAAGAGCTCGCAGGGGAAAGACAGCTAACGATAAACTAATCTGGGAAAGGGCTGGAGAAAATTATGCCACTACTACTTATAACAATTTACAAATCCAGAGAAGGACAGCCAACTCTCAAACTGATGGCCTTCTGGTTCAGGAAGGAGTTTACCCTTGCCCACCTTCACAGGCAGCATTGCACAGTTACCCAGGCACATTATGAAGTCCCCTTCTTTGAAGCATCAGGTTTTAGTTGCTGTCAGATGCAGAATATTGGACTTGATGATTGGATAGAATAATGGTCTGACTGAGTATGGCAAATCCTGAGTTCAGATATATGGTTGACTGCAACCTCCTTGAAGAGGGAGTGTCATCCAGTGGGTAGAGTACTGGCTGCAGATTCAGGAGACCTGGATTCTATTCTCTGCCACCAATCTGCTTTGTGTCCTAGGGCAACTCACTTCACCACTCTGTGCCTCAATTTCTCCTTTGTCTGCCTTGTCTATTTAGATGATAAACTCTTTGGGGGAGCGAGTGTCTGTTTACAATATACAGCATCTAGCATGTTAAGGCAATACCAGTAATACTCCTTGTGGCAGAGACTGGGTTGTCACCAGGGCCGGCTTTAGGCCTATTCCACCAATTCCCCCGAATCGGGCCATGTGCCTAAGAGGCCCCCACACCCAGTGAGAATCTTTACCCTGGCTAGAGGTGCCTTTTTAATTTTTACTCACCAGGCAACGCTCCGGGGGTACTCAGTGGAGCGAGTGAAGGACTGCCCAGTGAGTACAAGCCCTGCATGTTTTTATATATATACATATTTTAAAGTCATCCCTGCTGAGGTCCCATCGAAACTGTTCAAATTGGGCCCCACACTTCCTAAAGCCGGCCCTGGTTGTCACCTTTGTGGTGTGCCTGCTCACTTATGGTGAATAAGGTAACACACAAAACTCTCTACAAACATTGAAGCAGTGCTGGCTCTGGCTATTTTGCCACCCCCAAGGGAAAAAAAAAAAAGGGCAGGGCCACCACAGCAGCAAAGCAGGGGAAAAAAAACAGGACGCGACTGGAGCGGCAAAGCCGGGGGGGAACACAGTGCAGCTGGAGCAACAAAGCGGGGGTGGGGGGAAACATGGAACGGCTGGAGCGGCAAAGTGGGGTGGTGACAACACAAAAACGGTGCGGCTGGAGCAGCAAGGCGGCGGGGGAGAAACAAGAGAGTGGCCGGCAAAGCAGGGGAAAAACAAAACAAAAAATCCTAGAGGGTGGCAGGAGCCAGGGGACTCCCTGTGCTGCAGAGTGAGCGCCCGGTCTAGTGAGGGGGAAGGGGAGGGAGCGGCGGGGAGAGAGGGAAGGGGGGCGGCCAGCGCTTCAGCACGGCGCTCGCCACGTGGTCCCGACCGCCGTTCCGCCTGCCGGGAGGGCTCCGCTCTGGTCCGGTAGGCGGGGAGGGAAGGACGTGGGCTGCCCTGCCGAGTTTGCCGCAGGGCGCTCCCCTCCTCTGTGCCACCGCCCGCTACATGGCTGCCGGAGCAGTGAACAAAAAAAAAAAAAGCTGCCGCGCCGCCCTAAGTTTGAGCAGAATGCCGCCCCCTAGAATCTACCGCCCCAAGCATGAGCTTGCTCAGCTGGTGCCTGGAGCCGGCCCTGCATTGAAGACAATTGGATTTGCAGGGGCTCAACCCTTGACAGGATCAACTCCATGATAATGCTTAATCTTTCTCCTCTTGCCTATCCTTAGGCCAACAGATCTCAATTTACATGTGCAAAATTTACCAACTGGGTCTGGGACAAAGTTTAAGCAAGAAGGGAAAAACCCACGGACTGTAAAGTGGGGACCTCTGGACTGCTCTAGTTTACCAATTCGTATCTGAACTCAGAATATATAGATCACACCATAAGTGTCCCAGGGCAGACAAGTCTATCTGAAGAGAACCTGCACTGAAGTGACTCTGAGGAGTGGGAAATTGTTCAAAGGGCAGGGAACTCCTTTAGACATCTCTATGGACAATTGAACTCTACGGGTGACCTCAGGATTCCTGCTTGACCAAGTACACAGAAACAGTCATAGCTCAGTGTGGGAGGCTGCCTGCATCAATCTGTGTGATCTGATGGCTTGTTAACTGAGTAGCTGTGAGATGCCAGGTACTGTTGACATCCCTGTCCTAGCAGCAGCAGCTTAGTAGGGAAAATGCAATTGGGGTGGAGTGATGGGGGACGCACAGATTCACATGGTCCATAGTTGCACAGTGAGTTCAATCTGCAGGTGACTGCAGGGGCAGCTCTAGAAATATTGGCACCTAAGCAAGAGAAGCCTCCCTAATGTCTTCCTGCTCCCTTCCTCCCTCCTGCCAATCCAGCTCTATAGCTCACCTTTCTCCAATACAGTCTCTCTTTCCTTGCTCATTCATTTGCACTAGGCCCTCTTTGTTTCCAAACATGCCTCAGGACCCTTTGCACTTGGCTGCAGTGTTATTTCTGAGGAGGATCTGGAGCTTCCAGGCCTCGTGTAAGAAACAGGGTGCTCATCACCATACAACTGAGCAGAAGTAGCTCTAGGAATTCCTCAGCTAGAGAAGACCACTGTGAGAAACCAGCCTCTTGGGGTGATTCCTGAGGTTCCAGGCCTAGCCCAGCAGCACTTTAGACTTTCGTAGCCTATGCCCACAACTGCTCCTCTTCAGAGGCCTTGGGAGTGGGTATCCCAGCAGGTAGCCTGGCATAGCTGTTAGTTCCTGTGGATTTCCTGCAAATGGTCAGAATTTTCCAGTGTCCCCACTGGAAAGACTGAAAATGTCAAATGAACAAAGCTCTGGCTGTCCAACCAGTGGTTTTGGCAAGTTTGAACAAGGGAACTGCCTATAGTGTATTTACCAACCAAAGCTACAGCTTAGCCAAGATAGCGGCTCTCCCATCATGCCCCTCACTCCCCCATAAATCATGCAGTAACTGAGAGGGGGGTGGGAGGGAAGAAGAGGCCAACGGAGCAGGAAGTTGCAAAATGTCATCTTAAAGGTAGATAATTTAAAGCTTGCAAATCTTTATGGCAACAAAAGTTTGTAATAAAAAAAGTGGTTATTAAATTAGTTCATTCTTGTCCATTACAAATTAAGAAAGCTGTGTCCATACATATTCATAAGAAACTATTAAACCAGTTCATTACTGAGCAGCTGAGCTGTAGTCCGAGCTGTTGTGGGTCATCTCCCTTCTGTGGAAGGACTGTGGAGAAGCTGGGCTCTTACTCGGGACTAGAGCTGAGTGAATCATTTGTAACAGAGAATTTATTCAATAAGCTTAGTGCTAATTTGTTTGAATGCATTTTTCAGCTCACTGATCGCAAGTTCTCCAAATATATTCATTATGCCACAAAAAAATCTCTTTTGAAAATCTATTACTTAGAAGCCTGGTGCTTGGTCAAATAAACTATTGTTTCTATTCTGATTGGATAAACATAATCTTATCAGCTCTCTAGTGCAAATGCTTGCAGAAAGTGATTTGAAGATGTGTTTTTGAAAATGTTGGAATGTGTGAGCTTAAGGCCCCCTTTTCACAAGCATCCATGCTTCCAAAACCTGAGTACACCAGGAGCGATCATGAGAAAGATGCCAATACAATCAAAGCCAATTGGAATGGAAAAGTTTTGCAGCATTTGCTCAGCTCTATTCAGAACCAGCTGTACCTTGTCCAGCTTTGTGGCAAGCTCCTCTCCTCACACCATCACATCCACACCAGGCAAGCGTTTCTTTAGCTTTCCAACACTTTTTCTAGGGCCACCTGCTGAACAGTTGAGTAAATACAATGGTGCAAGTCATGCAGTTGCACCAGGGTCCAAAAGATTATGTGGCCACAAGTAAAGGGGCTGCTGGGGCAGAGTGAGGCTGCTGCCTCCTACCCGGGGAAAGGGGTAGCTCCTCCAACCAGAACAACCCTGGGTTCCAGGTGGGAGCAGCCAGGAGGGATGTGTGGAGAAGACAGGAGGGAATTGCAGTGTGGGGGATGGAGATGGGTAATGCACTGTCCCTACTCTTAATGCTGCACAAGGTAAAAGCATCAGCTGTTTTGCATAGGGCTGGAAAGTTGGGGGGAACTGGGGAGGGGGAGCTAAAAGGGCTGTGTAGGAACTGGGTGGAGCTAGGGGGCTGGATTGCAACTGTTGAAAAGGGGGGTGTCAGAATGGAGCTTGGGGGATCTGGCTCAGAGCTGGGGGATGGAGGGGCATTGGAACAGAGCTGGAAGGGACCAAGACAGGAGCTGGAGGGGGCTTGTGGGGGCAGATCATAGAAGTGGGGGGCAGCAGGGAAGCTAAAAGGGCCTGAAGGAGTCATTGGATCAGAGCTGGGGAAACTGAGGGCTGGACTGAAGGAGGATGGAGGAAGAACTGGTGGGGATGGATCAGCATGGAGGGGAATGAGGGGGACCGTGGAGGGAGCTGGGGCCTGTAAGGGACCATGAGGGAGTTGGGGGGTAGGAGGACTAGACTGGGGTTAAGGGAGAACTAGGCAGGAGCTGGATGGTAGGGGGCTGGATTGGGGCTGGGTTGGGCTGGAAAAGAACTGGTCAGGAGCTAGGGGCTGGATTGAGGCTATGGGAGAGATGGAAGGGGAGTATTTCAGAATTGGGAAGGGGGCCCCAAACCTTTTTGGCATCTGCAGAGAGTCTCCTGGCTTTGTTCAGCACATGGGAAAGCCCAGTGGTCTGGGATCCAGGCCACCCTGCCTGCTGCAGTTTCTGGTACCAAATGCATGCTGGGAGTGGCAGTGGATGTCATAGAGACAGCATAGAGTCCAGGGGCACTAATTCCAGCTAGTAATAAAGACTCTATGACAACCCCTTCCACTTACATCCTGGCTTCATCTAATCAGCAGCTGTTACCTACTGCCCCATACTCAAATCAGGGCACCTATTAACTGCTAAACTGTAAGGACCATAGGGTAGGAACCCGATTTAGTTTGCAAGTGCCATTTCCATTTATGATGCAATACAAGAGCTTCTAACAGCAACAGGTAAGATTGTTGCTGAGCAATGCAAGGCACCTCCTCCCTTCTTAGGCTGTGTATGCTGCATCCTACAGAGCTCCTGGTCCTGCCAGCCTGAGAAGAAGCAACTGAGCTTAGAATTGACAGTATTTCACCACGGGAACCTTCAAACAACTGCTGTGGTCAGCACCCTTTCCTTCAGGCCACCCCTGGCTGAGGTCAGGCATGAAGCAGTGTAGAAAGTGCTGACAATGCTGGGAGGACTTGGGAGAAGAGACACAGAGCAGTCACTGCCTGGCCTTTTTGTGCTGGTGTCTGGGAGATGGCTTTAGATGCTGGAATAGCTACACTGGCATTAGGTCCTGGGGCTGCTTCTCCTGCATTGCAAACTCCATTTCTCCACACCATAAGAGATGGATGTGCTCTGGCTTTTGATTACAATGGGAGAGGAGACTGTCAAGGCACCCATGGACTGTGAGTCAGCCACAGGGTATGAATGAGTGACTCTCCTGACACCACCCCTACAGAATCCCAATCTCTTCATCACGTGCTCCCTCACCCATCCCTAGAAAACAACCCGTTCCTCTCTCCAGCCCAGGAGCTCCACCCAGCTGGCTGCATTGCCATCGACTTCCTTCCTGGAGGAGAGGAGAGGACCAGACAGTAACTGATGAGGGAGGGGGGGCATCCCTTCAAAACCATAAACTCAATCTGTTGGGGGACATGCACAGGATGGGATGTGTGCAAGCAGCAACTGGAGCAGAAACTGGAGCAGCAACTGGAGCAGAAATGCACTGGCACTGGAATGAGCAGTGATTGGAAGATAGCCTGGCTCCCCACAAGTTGATGGGTCTCCTTGGCCCTCACTTCCCCCCAAACAAAAGAGATTTCATCCCCAGAAGACTAAAGAGCCCAGCTGATGAGAGCTGGTTGGGCTGCAGACAGAACAGCTCAGACACTCTTTCCTCTCTCAGGTCCCCCAGCCCCTCCTGGATTGGGACCTGACTGCAGCACAGGGGACACTGTCCAAGCACCCAGATGCTGCTCAGGCACTGGAGCCCTGGGTGCCTCCTGATGGATCGGGGGCAGGGGACCCTGCTGGCAGCTTATGACGGTGAGTAGGCTACAGGGAGATGTAAAGGGCTCCTTGGAGCCAAGGCCCAGCTGGTCAAAGTGGTAGCTACCTGAGAACAGCATGGGAAAGCCTCTCCTTTGGAACCACAAGTGGTCTGGAGGGCAGAGTAGCAAGAAGAGGAAAGCCAGGACCTAGGGTGACCCCCCTGTCCTGAACTGGGCAGTACAGTCCTGAAATGTGGAATTCAAGACTTGGTTCTGGGCTGAATGACTCCAGGACAACATTTTTCCTGGATTCCCAACAGTGCTGCTCTGCCCCTGCCTGAGGTTCAGCCTTCCCAGGGGGCTGAGATGGATCTTAGCCCCACCCCACCATGAGGTCCTGCTCCTGCTCCTCCTCTTCCCCCCCCAAGACTCTACTGCTGGCCAGGATGGGCAGTAGTAAGCGCCAGTCAGGGAGTCTGAGCTGCTGTAGGGAGCACCAGACCTTCTACCTGTCCTGGACAGCATGCCCCAAGGGGGTGGGGACACAGGCCCAGGGCTCCCCACAGCAGCCCTGATTCCCTGGGTGTCTCTTCTTACCCCTGCCTGGCTCTGGCTTCTGGCCTGCCCAGGGGATGGGACCTCAGCGGGAAGAGGAAGAGCAGGGGCTGGGGCCACTGAAGAGGGCATGACTCCTGCATGTGTTCCATTTTGAAAAGGTGGTAATCCTAGTACAGTGGTCCCGAAACTTTTTTAAAGCACCTCCTCCTCCTTACTCGGTCCAGGGCCCCCAGAGATGGGGTGAGTGAGGCAGGACGTGGGAGAAGGAGCGATGTTCAACGGGTGGGCAATGAGTGGGGCAGGACAGGGGAGAGAGAGCCACGCTCCAGGGTTGGAGGGGTGAGTGGGGCAGGACAGAGGAGGGGAAGCCACGCTCCAAGGGTGAACCTCTCTTGGATGGATCAGTTGCTGAGTGCTCCTCCAGACTCCAGCAGCAGCTGCTGCTCTTCCTGCCCCCGCTAGTGGCAGAGGCTGGTTACTGTGAATACCCTGGCAACCCTAAGCTGGGGCTGGGGGCTACAACTGGGGCTGGGGTTGGGTAGGGCCAGAGATGAGCTGGGGCCACAGCAGAGCTAAGTGGCCCTGCCGCTTCCCCCAGATGTTCCTATGCACCCCCCCCGGGGGGCATACCCCAAAGTTTAGGGCCCACTGCCCTAGTAGGATCCCAGACTGGTCTGATTGACATGCTGCCTGCCTTCCCTCTGTCCTAGAAGTGAGCTGGCCTCAAGCTGGGCCTGGGGAAAGATGCTGCCAGGCATAAGGCATACTGCCACACAAATCAAGCCCAGTAGGACACCATAGCTTTCTCACCCCTTCTACAGCCTCCAGCCTCCAGCTCTAGAAGGGAGATAGTTGAAGGAGGCTCAGGCTGGTGGAGGAGGGGGAGCTACTCTAGGCTCCCAGCTACCACAGTTAAACCTGTACTCCAATAAATGTATGTGGATTGGATACAAAGCCACACCAGCTTCACACTGGAAGAGAACTGGAGCTGGGCAGAGGGCTGCTCCATAGGCCCTCCCAGCCCCTGCACATTCCAGAACCTACCTTACCACAAGACTGAAGCAAGCTAGCATGCGAAGGCTGCAGGCTGTTCTGAGAAGAACATCTTATTAACAAAATGAAAACAGCAGTAGGCAACTGTCTACCCAAGATCATGTGACCTTGGGGTTACTGGGTTTTCAGAGGATTGGGTGGGGAGGTGGGTTTGTTTGTGTCTCAGGAAATTTGCTCACGGATCCGTACTTTCAGTGAAAACAATACAATCACGGTCAACATATCAGCTCCATCTTCTGAAGCAGAAGGCAGCCGGCCTGCCAAAAGCCTCAGAACAGGCCCCGTGCTTCTCTTTCACAGCACTGGTCAGTTTATTTTTTAAAATGTCTCCAGCGTGGCAGACCCTGCAGTGTCCCGCTGAAGTAATTAAGAGACAGAGCTAGCACACGGCATCAGGAAATTCATCCTTTCTCCTTCAAGTCTTTCTGTCCCTCAGGATTCTCCTCTTCTCTTCTTAGCTTTCTGGCTCAGCTCCTGCCAACATATGCTATGATGGAAACACTGGTTTCAACCATCCAGAATGGGGAGGAGCTCCAATTAGGCCCCTCCCCCAGATTCACTGCCAAGCCCCACAGAAATGTGGGGGTCTCAGAAAGAACTTCTAACTGCTGTGACATGAGACATTTGGCAGAAACCACATGGGATCCAGCACTGAGGAGGGACACTACGCAGGACATGAAACTGTGCCAACCTGCCCCAACTCTCCAATCGTGGTCATTTATTCACTTTGTTTTGTTTGCTCGTTTTTCGTTGGTATTTTGTTTAGCTGTGATTTTTAAATAATTTTTTTTTCAGGACAGACCATTACAAAGAAGATGAGTGATGGTGTGGAAAATTTACAAACTTTTCAGAGAGATTCTTGCAGGAGATTGTGTCTTATGGAACAGGTGGATGCCCATCTCTATGGAGACAGCATATATCCCTCTCTCTAGGTGTCCTCATCCAATGCATTGATGTGATTAACTAACTCCTGATTGCTGTATACATGGCGGGTGGTTTAAATCAACATCTCTCCCAAAACATAAAATTAAAACGAAATGATAGCTCTGGTTGGTTGATCAGTGCTGGGTTGGGATTGGAGGGGACAGCTCCAAAGGTTGGCTAATCCCTGGGGCTGCTTATTCGATGACCATGCAGTGCGGCAGGTGCTGGGAGAAATACTTGAAAAGCTCGGGTGTGGCGCCAGGACAGTTGGTCAGCTCCAGCTCCTCCAGGTCTTGAAGTTGGACAAGGCCTGAGAGCCCAGTGGTGGTGAGCAACGGGCAGCCTGAAACCAGAAGATGGAAATGCCCAGTGAGTGAGAAGCTATGAGGTACTACCATCTGAGGTAGACATGGAAAAGCTTAGCCATCCCTCTGCTTTGTGGTGGGGAGGAGGGTTGGATTGCTATCAGTCAAGCCCATCTCTAAATACCAGCTGCAAAAGGGAGAGCAATGCCATCAGGGCTCCATCACGTGTCACCTGCATGTCGGCTCTGTTAGGATCATCTGGGTGTATCCCACTAAATTAATTTCCTGCCATCACAGGAGCTTTGGGCAATGGTGAATCTCAGTCTTTCGTATTCTCTGACTTGGTACACAATAGTTCAGGCTCCTGAGGGCTCCAATGATTTGATCTAATGCTGGTTGCTGAGATTGATGTGCAGGTGCTGGAGGGTGTTGGCGGCCTGTGAAAGACTGGAGAGTGGGACAAAATGATCTGGTGGTCCCTTCTGGCCTTAAATTCTAGGGAGTACGTCTACACTGCAAAAACCCCCCACGGCAGTGAGTCTCAGAGCTTGGGTCAACTGACTCGGGCTTGCAGTGCTCGTGTTACACAGCTAAAAATAGCAATGTGGACATTTGGGCTTGGGATAGAGACTGGGCTTCAAGACCCTCCACTCTTGCTGGGTTTCTGAGCCTACAGCCTGAATGTCTATACAGCTATTTTGAGCCTCACAGTACAAGTCCTGTGAGCCCAAGTCAGCTGACCCCGCTTCTGAGACTTGCTGCTGCAGGTTTTATTTTTTAAATATGGTGTAGACATACTGTAAGACAGCAGGTATGTCTGTGTGTGGGGAGACCGCCTGAGTCTCTGGGGCTAGGGAGGACTGCTGTAGCATGCTCTCTCATCTGCAGGTAGCAGGACCAATCCACCCAATTAGACCTCCTCAGCAGCACTGCATCCATCCACTACAGGACATAAGGCCTGGATCTGATCTCCTTTATAGTGGCATAACTCTGTGAAGATTAACGGAGTCACTCCTGACTTATACCACTGTAAGTAGCGCAGAGACCATTTATTCCCAAGCCTCATTCAGAAAGCCAGTACATTTAAAGTGACTAACAGGAAACCTTTTGTGCTATTTTCTTATTCAGTCATCAGATTTTGAGTGATGCTCAAAAGTGCTGCTGCTGTTTTGATTCAGAAGGAAACATGTTTTTCTCTTTGCAGAAACCAGCAGAGGAAGGAGTCAGGTGAGCCAGGGAGTATGAATAGCTCTGTTGAGAGCCTAACAATGGCTCCATGATCATACCTCGCAAATGCCCTCTTGACAAAGGCCAAATCTACCATCATCTCACAACTAAACAGCTGATCTCATCTCACAATGGTTATTATAAGTAATTTATGTCAGAAAAGCTGACTTATGAAGGTGAGATACAAGCAATTATTGTTGTGCCAAAAAAACTGATCTGAGTTTGTTCCTAGAACTATTATCTTAGCATGAGTCTTTAATTTATGCCATCCTCCACATCTGGGTCTTGGGCAGGTTGAGCAATAGCTCTGTTAGCACACCATAGCAAATGAGGACATAAATCCAGTGAATGGGCTTGAGTGGCATAAACCATGAACAGATGGGAGGGCAGATCACTGCAGGGTGCTGTTGACACAAAATGTCACATTGATGTGATGCTCACTAGGGCACGGGGTCGGGGAAAAGATTGCATGAGGCTGCACTAGTGGGTTAGCACCAGGGGGATGGACTAGATGACCTCTTGAGGGCCCTGCTAGTCCTACTTTTTTAGGATTCTCCACTGACTTGTGGCCTATGAGAATCCTTAGAATCCATGGGATCTGCTCTGACATGTGCACCAGTCTCAGAGAGAGGAGAATGAAGCTCAAGTTTCTCCATCAGGCTTTCCTTGGGAATGAAGGAAAGGTCATGTGAAGGAGCAGGGGAAACAATTAATTCACATTGGCACATTGTGACGAAGTGGGACTGTTCTTAATGTTACTGTGTGGGTGCCTCAGTTTCTGGTCGACAATATCTCCTGGAAACTAGTGGCCCGGGCCCTTCCCCCCTGCAAGGGGATGCTAAAGGTGTGGGAGAACAAAGAGGTCAGGTGACCTCCTGGCCTGGGAAAGGAACTCAGCAGAGAAGGAGGGTCTAGAGGTGGTTTCAGTGGGAGCTGGCTGGGGACGGGAAGTGAGGGCAGATGGGGTTGTCTGGCTCGCTGGGCCCCAGAACAGACCCGGCTGAGGGGTCCGGTTCTCTGTACCTACAAGATCTGTTTTAGACCGTGTTCCTGACATCTAATAAACCTCTGTTTTACTGGCTGGCTAAGAGTCATGTCTGACTGCAAAGTGGGGGTGCAGGACCCTCTGGCTTCCCCAGGACCCCCCTTGGGTGGACTAGCTGTGGAAAGAGCACAGAGGGACATATGCTGAATGCTCCAAGGTCAGACCCAGGAAGGTGAAGCAGTGTGAGCTTCTTGTCCTGAAGACAGTCTGCTCCAAGGGAGAGGAGGCTCCCCAAGGTCCTGACTGGCTTTGTGGGGAGCAGTTCCAGAGCATCACCTGGGGACTCTGTGACACACATCCATTTCAGTCAAACACTTTCATGCAAATCAGAACTCCTTTAAAGAAACAGGACGCCGATTCAAACTGCTTGGAAAGGTGGCAGTAAAAGTCATGCCTTGAAGCTTGGGTGGGTAGCAAGAAATGAAACTCTCTGGCTCAGTCTCTGCCCTGTGTGGAGCTGTCATGAATCGTAGTGACTGGGAGCTCTGCAGACTCTAGGGTGGAATTTGGCCCTGTGGATCTGATTTTCAGAAGTGTTGAGCACTTCTTCACTTGACTTCAATTTGACTTTTCAGAAGCTCAGCACTTCTGACAACCAGGCCCCATGAGTTCAGAGAGAACTTGGGAGTGCTGCTGTCCAGAGTGGGAGATGGGCTATAGCTGGAATACCCCAAACAGGACACTAGATAAAGTGAGTGGGGTGATAGCAGTTGATACAGCCAGTGTGTGACAGCATGGAATGTCTGGGTGAAGGAAATCCTCCAGCTGTCTGGACTGGTTCCTCCACTGTCTCTCTTCCTCAACAGAAAGGAGGAGGAGGGTCTTCTTGCCCTTCTGCTTTTTGCAGGAGCTGATCTGCCTCTTGCATTTGCCTCTCACTGGCCAATTTTACCCTCCACAAAGGGTAATTCCAGGCTGGAAGATCATCCTGCCAGCCCACCATTGTATTATGGCCCAGCAACATTCTCCCATGACATTCTAGTGATGGTTCATGAGACTGTGACACAGCTAGGATTACCCCTTGTGTCATGGCCCTGTCCCTAAGCTGAGGGTTCCCCCTCTCCAGAAACCAGTCTATCATCTCAAGAATAAACCACTGTTTGAATCTCACCAGCAAGAGATAACAGGCGCAAACTTCTCATGCCCAGGAGATGCTTCAGGCCGAAGTCTTGTACCTAAAACGACAGAATAGGGAGGAAGGGATCCTGGACTGTCAATACAGAACTAAAAGAATGAACTCTGCTTTTCACTAGCAGCTTCAACTGGAAGATCTCTAAGCACACACCAATAAATTCAGCCTCACCTCTCCACTGGTATGTAGCTATCATTCCCCTTTGACTGAAGGGGAAAATTAGGCAGAGAGGTTATATATCTTGACCAAAGTCAGAGCGGAGACAGACCCCACATCCCCTGACTCCCAGTTCACTGCTCTAATCAATAGACACCAATGCTCGCTACTTGCTAACTTACTGAGCATCTATTTGAAATGAGCCATTTTGCTCTGCATCAAATGCCATATATTCTGCAGGCTCCACATGCATCCCCTGGAGATGTTTTGGGTAGCTTTATCCACATTTAATAATAGTGCCCCAGGCAAGTCACTGTTATCATTACAATCATGTTACTTATCACTGACACAGCATTTTTCAATCCATTGATCTCAAAGCACAGTGCTGAGGCAGCCATTCCAGCGTGTTAGTAGCTCCCTACTGGGGAGATGCGTCAAAGGAGATCTAACCCTAGCAAGCGGCATGGCTTGCATTGTCCTTTTCTGTTCACCTACCTGGCAGCACCAGCGGAGGTACAGGCTCCTAAGGGATGACATGGTGGATAAGTAACTGAGTCCAGTGTCTGTAATCCGCACACACCTGTGGACAGAAGCACAGTGTCACAAGAAAGATGCCAGTAGGGAAGGAAGGCTGAATCCTTTTTGCCTCAAAGATAACATCATCTGCAATATCAGTCGTAGATGACTGTTCGGTGGCCCTGGGTAAAGTGAGTATCACACAGAGGTGTCCACATCACAAAAGCTACCACCGCAATTGTCAGCTTCTTTGGCTGTCTCATAAGAGTAACTCAGATGGGCTGGGCATAGAGCCTGAACTTCAAGCCCATGTCTAAGGGGCGTCGGTGACATTCCCCTGGTGTTATCTGGACCAGTGATCTTATGGGTCACTCCAATCCTTGACTCTGGGAGCCAGCCTTACCCTGCTGTGCTGTGAGAACCCCCCTACTCCTGGGCTGTTCATGCATAGCCTGTAGCATGTAAGCTGCTCCCAGCTACGTAAGTGAGCACTTTTGGCCAGCCACTGCTTGGATTGTGCAACTGAATGACATTAGCCAGTATCTTCGGTCCCAGACACAACCCTAGGAACCTCAGTCTTGCAATGTCCAGTTATGTCCACTGGATGCTGCAAGCTTATATGTGTTCATCAATTTAACAAATTGATGTGTAGCAGGCTTGTTATCCCAAGGGGAGTGTCTGACATGCTTCAAGCAAAACACACTGCTTCAGGTAGAATAAACAAATAAATTTATTAATGATAAAAGATTAGATATTAAGTATTATAAATCAAACACAACAAGTCAGATTTGGTCAAATGAAATAAAAGCAAAACATTCTAAGCATAACAAACGTCTCTCCCTTTTATCATTTCCTTTCTTCCCTCTTGGCTTTGCCCCGCCTCCCACCTTCATTACCTCATCATAGTCCCAAACTGACCAAAGGAAGAGGGGATGACTCACTCAAGAGTCCAACAGATCCTTTGTTGCTGCCTAGGCCAGCGTCCTTTGTTCCTGTGAGGCTGGGCTGGGTTTGTTCCATACATGCCCTGATGAGGTATAAACTGCCCTTCTGCTCCTGGAGAGTTTTGCCTGGGCTTGTTTTAAGCCATGAGGACACATTTTTCAGCCCCATAACTATATACACATTAAATTACAACCTATTACTATAACAACAATGCTCAGTGCATCATGAGCATTCTGAAGACACCCATCATAAACTTTGCATTGGATACCACACAATCATATTATAAGGATGATCTTGGCGGGGGGTGCAAGGTGTTCCCCTGAGGAACAGAGTGCCACAGTGTCTACAGAGTAGTGACCAGGCAGTGTCCAGGGAAGGTTGTAGTGATGCTCCGCATGCCCTTCCCACTCTGTGGGGAAACAGACAATTCATTCCCAGGACTGTCAATCCAAAATTTTTCATCAGCACTAGGCTCACTGAAAAAAAACCACCACTAGTCAATAGCGACCTCCGTACTGGTTGACTCTCTATAGTCTTCACATAAGGAACTACCTGAATTCTACTTCTCCAATGCTGGATCTATGGTGACATATCCACTGGCACTTGAGGGCAACACACACACACACACACACAGAGAACGGCCATGACTGTAGAGGAAGGGCTAGATCCCCAGGAGGTATAAAAGTCAGTATAGCCCTCTGACTTCACTGGTGCTATGCCAGTTTACACCATCTGAGGATCTGGCTTGGAGAGGTTGTTGGAGAGACTATGACCCAAATCAGGTCCTATCAGGCAACCCAGCAGGTGCTCATTGTTGCAGGATGACTGGTGGCTTTAAGGGCTGTCATTAACTAGCTGCTTCTCAGCCTGAGTGGGCAGGACCTATGAAGGGTCAGATGATAGTTTATGGGACACCTAGGCCTTATAAAAGGACTGAGAGAGATCAGTTTGGGAGCTGAAACCACAGGGAGTAAACAGAGGTCCCCTTGAGCCAGGATCTGACGATAGTACTCCAAGGGAACCAGCCTGTGTGCCTAGTGCTCTCTCCCAGAGCCAGAAAGACTTGCAAAGGTAACTCAGAGGGTGGGTTGAAGAGAAGCCCCAGTGGCCAGAAAAACCTTTTATTTGTTGGTACTTTTTCATTTAGACTTTTGCTATTTCAGCAGGGATTAAGTTTGTCTGGGACTTGGCCAGAGAGCTAAGGCACATCCCCAGCACAGACCAGTGCATGAAGAGGTGAGGAGACCTATCTTGGGGGAAGGAAACTGAGGCAGGGAGTGCCGGCAGTGCCACACTCAGTAGCAGGTGACATTTTGGAGTAGCCACGCTCTACAATACTCTGGCATTCTTTACTTGAACTTCCTTCCACTATATTTATTGGTCACCATACTCTTCTCTGCCTACTGTCACCTGCATCTCCCTTTGGAGATGAGCTGCTAGAAGCCCTCCATTCGATATCTTTTCTTTCTTTGAGATACTGGCACTGGATGCTTCATACCGCCAGGACTGGCCCATTTCCTGGCTTTAGGAAGAAGTCTCCAGGAAGCACCACCATGCAAGGGAGTCCTGTGGCTAGTGGGAGGAGGAATCAGGTCAGGTTGGGCCTCCAGAATGGGGCCAAAACTAAATCATCCTGCTTTCACTTCCCAGCAAGGACCTCCTTCCTGCCTTGGAGACCTGCCCCCTTTTTCCCTATGTCACACAAGAAAACAGCAGGGGATGGGTGGCTCAGAGCAGCAGAGACTGTGAGGGATAGGGAGCATGGGCGATGTTGCATGTGGAAGAAGAGGATGGCAGGATAGGTGTGGTTTGAGGGAGCATGCAGTAAGGTGCCTGCTGGAGGCCTTTGACATGACATAAGAGGGAGGATGGAAGAGGAGGAAGGGAGGAAGAAGATTGCCCAGCACAGGTAAACTTGGCTCCCATCCAGGATGGGCCATCCTTCACCTTACAACCTTAAGTCCAGATCCTCAACTGCTGTAAATCAACAAGGCTCCACTGAAGAGCTCTGATAGCTTACAGCAGCTGTGAATCTGGCCCGGGGGCTCCAAGGATCAATGGGGTTGACAATATGTAAGGCACTGCATAGTGCTCTCAGCATCATGCACAATCTGTTTAGCAGAGAGAGGCCAATGGGTGCAGAGCAGATGCAAACCATGCAACTGCATGACTCCAAACAAACCCAGGAGGTTCAACAAGTTAGGCTCATTTCCCCTCCCCATCCCACCGCTTTTTCATCTTGCTCTGTGCATCGGCATGAGCTGATGCACAGGACCACCACGAGGAAGGCCCTTTGGATACTTCTGGTCTGAGAGCAAGATAGCTAGTGAAGAGGCCTGTGCTTTTTTTAAGTTTCCTGATCCAGGTCTGCTGACTCCAGAGGCAGTTCAGAGAAGTGAGGTTGAGCCTTCACACGTGGGTGGGATGGGATTCCTCTGAACTGAATCCTAGAGGGTGTTCTCATCATAAGTAGAGATGAGTCTGAAGAGCAGAGTTCTGATCCAGATTTTCCAAAATAGGCGGGGGGCGGGGAGGGAGGGAGGGAGGTGCAAGAGCTTGGATCTGGGAATTTGGTTCAGGCCCATCTCCAATCTCGGGGCCAGAAGCAGGATGTATCTTCCCCCAAAGACTGGAAGGTAGAATACCCCTCCTTCCCTTCTCTCTCTCTTCCTCACCCTTCTCTATTTGCCCTTTCTCTCCATTTCATATATTGCCCAGGGGGAAGGCTGTTCCATTATGAGCAGAAACCATGTTTGGAGACTTAGGGCTGGTTTACACTAGGGGAGGGGATCAATCTAAGATACGCAACTTCAGCTATGTGAATAACATAGCTGAACTCGAAGTATCTTAGATCGAGTTACCTACTGTCTTCACGGCTCGGGATCGATGTCCGCGGCTCCCCCTGTCGACTCCGCTACCGCTGTTTGCATTGATGGAGTTCTGGAGTCGACAGGAGCGCGTTCGGGGATCGATATATTGCGTCTAGATGAGACGCGATATATCGAACCCCGAGAAATCGATTGCTACTCGCAGATACGGCTGGCAGTGAAGACATACCCTGAATGCCAGTTTTAGCTCACAATTTTCCAAATGCTTTTCCATGTGCCACCCTCGCCCTCTGGTGGGGACTGAGGGGTATCCATGATCCAAACACACCAGTGACATTTCCTTATGGTTAGGGCCCTACCAAATTCACAGTCCATTTTGGTCAATTTCTCAGTTATAGGATTTTAAAAATTGTAACTTTCTGATTTCAGCTATTTAAATCTAAAATTTCATGGTGGTGTAATTGTAGGGATCCTGACCCAAAAAGGAACGGTCTGTGTGGAGGTGGGGGAGGGAGGGTCACAAGGTAATTGTAGGGGGGTAGCGGTATTGCTATCCTTACTTCTGCGTTGCTGCTGGTGGTGCTGCCTTCAGACCTGGGTAGCTGGAAAGTGGTGGTTTCTGGCAGATGCCCAACTCTGAAGGCAGAGCCACTGCCAGCAGCAGTACAGAAGGAAGAATGGAATGGTATGGTATTGCCACCCTTGTGTGCTGCTGGTGGGGCACTGCCTTCAGAGCTGGGCATCTGGCCAATAGCTGCCGTTCTCCAGCAGCCCAGCTCTGAAGGCCGCACAGAAGTAAGAGAGGCAATACCACAACCCCCTAAAATAACCTTGTGATTCCCCTGGCAACTTACTTTTGGGTCAGGACCCCCAATTTGAGAAACGCTTGTCTCCCCCCATGAAATCTGTATAGTATAGGGTAAAGGCACACCAGATTTCGGGGCGGGGGGGGTGGAGGGAGGGGAGACCAGCTTTCACAGTCTGTGATGCATTTTTCACAGTCATGAATTTCATAGGGCCCTACTCATGGTGCTCTGGATGGGAAAGGAGCACAGTAGCATTTCTGACCACAGCTGTGTGATGTTCTGTACCTTGGAGGGAACATCCAGCACCCCCATGTTCATCCTTATAATATGATTGTGTGGTATCTAATGCAAAGTTTGTCATGTCGAGTGTCTTCAGAAGGCTCATGATGCACTGAGATATAGATTCAAGGACTGAAAGGGACCTTGGGAAGTCATTGAGTCCAGTCCCCTGCCCTCATGGCAAGACCAAATACTGTCTAGATCATCCCGGATAGACATTTATCTAACCTACTCTTAACTATCTCCAGAGATGAAGATTCCACAACCTCCCGAGGCAATTTATTCCAGTGTTTAACTACCCTGACAGTTAGGAACTTTTTCCTAATGTCCAACCTAAAGCTCCCTTGCTGTAGTTTAAGCCCATTGCTTCTTGTTCTATCCTTAGAGGCTAAGGTTAACAAGTTTTCTCCCTCCTCCTCATAACACCCTGCTATCATGTCCCCTTTCAGTCTTCTCTTTTCCAAACTAAACAAACCTTCTTTCAGCCTTCCTTCATAGATCATGTTCTCAAGACCTTTAATCATTCTTGTTGCTCTTTTCTGGACCCTCTCCAGTTTCTCCACATCTTTCTTGAAATGCAGTGCCCAGAATTGGACACAATACTCCAGTTGAGGCCTAACCAGCGCAGAGTAAAGTTGAAGAATGGCTTCTCATGTCTTACTCACAACACATCTATTAATGCATCCCAGAATCATGTTTGCTTTTTTTGCAACAGCATCATACTGTTGACTCATATTTAGCTTGTGGTCCACTATAACCCCTAGATCAGGGGTCGGCAGCCTTTCAAAAGTCGTGTGCCGAGTCTTCATTTATTCACTCTAATTTAAGGTTTCACGTGCCAGTAATACATTTTAACATTTTTAGAAGGTCTCTCTAAAAGTCTATAATATATAACTAAACTATTTTTGTATGTAAAGTAAATAAGGTTTTTAAAAAGTTTAAGAAGCTTCATTTAAAATTAAATTAAAATGCAGAGCCCTGCAGACCGGTGGCCAGGACCCGGGCAGTGCGAATGCTGCTGAAAATCAGCTTGCGTGCCACCTTTGGCATGCGTGCCATAGGTTGTGCATATGGTTGCTTTGCCTAGATTGCTTTCTGCATTCTTTACTTCTAGAGAGGTCTTTCCATTTTTGTGTAACTATTGTTTTTCTAATGGATTGCCGTTTGGTTTTGTTAACTTCATACTGTTTCCTTCAAGCGCTATTTCTCATTTGTCCGATATTTTGAATTATGACATCTTATCTTGCAAATAGTTTTGCCATTCAGTTTTGGTATATTTGCAACTAAATATAGTTTTGCCCATTGATTAGAGGATGGTCTAGTCACTGATGCGATTTAGAGATTTTAGACGTAAATCCAATTTAACGGCGTGTAGTAATAGAGGCTTTTATATTGATAGTGAGGGCTCTTAAGCAGTTTTGTTTTCAATGGAGAGTAGCGTAAACCTGGTATTATATATTAGGACTAGTGTGGCCGGCCTCGATGGTATTGGCTAGGCGGAGGGTTCCAGGTCACATTGTGACTGCTTGGGCAATCCGATGGAATGCAGTGGGAGGTGAGAAGGGAAAGCGCGGAACTTCTTGGTTTTTAATTTCTGTTTGCCCAGGATGGAGCTCTGATACATGGTGGCCGATGCGTTCCAAATCAAAGAGGTTCAGTGACATAGAGAATACTGGATTGATGTGTGGGTATGCGGGACAAATTATTCTATAGAGTACATTAGAGAGAAGAAATGCCAAGCATTTCAAGAAATGTCCAGGCTATGATACAGAGTCCACAGCAGAGGTGTGCGTGAAGCGTAAGGAAAGCAAAGATGAATGGTGTCATGGGAGGGAGGGGATACTGAGGAATCGTCAGCTATCCACAGTGCAGTCCGTATCGAGAAAGTTTGATTCTTGGTTGAGCTTCCAATGCTGTTAGGGGTACGTGTCTGGGGTGGTTAGGGTATAAGCCTTGTCATGTTACGCTGCGTCTCTGAAAGAAAGGGATAAATATTTTGGATTTTTTCGATGGTACCTAGTGCTATGATTGCATGGTAGCTGGGATGCTTGGGCGTGGAAGAGGTATTGCTCCTTCCTTTCCGGTGGCAGATGGTGAAATGATTGTATTGTTCTAATCATCCTGTGAGTGCTGCTGCTGGTGGGGGGTGGGTTTGGTGTGGCTGGGTAAATATCGGATGTTCTGGTCTTCCAGTTGGTACGAGAGTGGTTTAAGAGTTTCATCATGAGAAGTGGGGGTGATCGCATCGCCCATCCCTTTATGTGTAAGAAGATTTGTACTGCTGGATATATTAAGAGGGGATCTGGCTCTCTCCCAGCCATTTATGTTTGCTGGATATATAGAGGCTGGAGGCTGCTTCTATTTTATTCAGTAACAAGTAGTGTTTTATTTCGCTGTTTATTCTTTCATCAAACAATGGGGGGGGGGGCGGGGGGGGGGATGCCAAAGTGAGCCGATGACGTTTGGGGAGGGAGGTCTGGGTGGGTTGTTGCATGGACACCTTATGATTGGATGCTGGTCATGATATCTGCAGGATTGCACAGGAGCCTTGTGGTTCTGATTCTCCCCTGTAACTTGGCATATTCCTATGGCAGGGAATGGGATATTTTTTGATACTTAGAAGTGATCAGGGAGTCTTCTTCTTGTTGGTTGTGCAACGTTACGCATCAACCAGGGAGAAGGTCCATTTGGTTATGGGGTGGGCAGAGAGGAAGTGTGTATGATATGAGAGTATCATTCATCTAATCATTCTGCTAGTTTACAGTATGGTAGTGGGTGAGCAGACATAGCGCTGTGTATTTCTCAGATAGATGACGGCAGCTGAGAAGTTGGGCTTTCTGTTCCAGTCTCGGCTGAGCCAGTGCTCATTCCGGGATGCAGTCAAAGTGTTTCATAGAAAATGCAGCCGTGCGCCAAGGGCTGCTGTGTAATCCCAGTTTCAGGGCAGCACAGCCGTGATTGCCACTTTCTGGTGCAATGTCGGCAGTGTGCTCCAGGCAATGGTATGCGAGAGGTGCAGACTCTGATAATCGTTTTTTGTGCCCTGAAAATACCTAGTTGTGACGCAACAACGTGCTGGCTGAGGCTCTGGAGAAACATAAAACATCCAAGTCCTGCCATGGCATATACAGCCGGGGGATGACACGAGAGATGCCAGCTAGACAAGCGGTATGCTCTCTGCTGGACCCATCTCCACCCCTGCACGTCGAAGCGCCTCTCCAGCAAATAAAAAAGGTGTACCTTGACGCTGTGGGGTGGGGGGGGGCTGGGGTGGGCGGGCTGGGGGTTGTGACTGGGTGGGGGGTAGGGTGAGGCGTCGGGGGCGGTGGGCTGGGAGGGGGAGGGGAGGGGGATGGGGCGGGGGGGGGGGTGGGGGGGCGGGGGGGCGGTGTGGGGAGCGGGGGTGGGGCTGGGGGTGGGGGGGTGGGCTCGTCAGGTTCTTTCTGTGTGGCTTCTGGTGCTTTTGTGGCGGCGGCTGTCGTGGCTGGGGCCTGGCGCGCTTGTCGATTCAAAATGTGCGAGCTGCTTTCAAAACTGGACTGCGTCTGCTATCGCGTGTGGCCCACATGTGAGGGGATGCCGATCATCCACGGGACTGTGGCAGACATCGGGCCTCTCTGATCAGATACCCCGCTCTGCTCACAGCCGGTGCATCGGGGAGACAGAGCTCAGTCTGCTTGCGGTCTGAGGGTGGGGGGGGGGGCCCGTGTGCTGCGGGTGGAGGGTGGTGGGTCCCGTGTGGTTGTTGCGGGGCGATCGTGGGTGGCTATGGGTCGGTGGCCGGGCGACGTTTGGAGGTGTGGTGGACGACCAGGTGCCGTGAGCGCTTCTGTGCTCGACAGAGGTGGCGTTTTCACAGAGCTGTAGGAGGTTGTGTTACTGCAGAACGGCTTAGTTTTGTGGTTGCGGTAGGAGGTGCAAATGATGGAAAGGGAAGTGTGTGGCGCGTGCGAGCGTGCACGTGAGGGGTAGATACAAATAAGCTCTGTTACTCCTTAGCAGATATAATCCTCGGGATACTCGCCTTCCCTTTTGAGAGACGCGTAATTAGACTGTCACAGAACACAAAGGAAGACCGCTATGTATCGGGAGGATAAATGTATGCTAGTGAGGTTCTAGGAGTAGCGCAATCGTGGATTCAGGCTGGCCCCAAGGGCTCGAGATGGATCTCAGCAGGAAGGGAGACTTTATTGTCCCCTTCTTGTCAGAGACAGTACTACTACTCTCCAAATCGCTAGCAAAAATTCGAATTCCATCGGAAAGAGAGTCATTCTATAAAAAGAACTCATCCGAGTCCGGCCTGCCCGGTCTCGCGCCCCGCTTGTCTCATTAGCTGGCCGAAGGCTTGGTGTTGGCATTTGGTGGTGCGTGGTACTGCAGAAGGGTGGTTCTGGCCACCCACGCGAGACTGCATAGTTAGCAGAGGCTTTTATGACTCCTCTGCCTGTAACACTGAGCCCTCTCCGTTTCTACGGAGTCCATCAAGTACGGTGACCGCTCGAAATCCCACACCACTTCCCCAATCCTCACAATTGTCGTCCAGCTCTCTTTCACCGACACCATGAGTAGCATTAGAGCCTCCTCTCACTGGATGCCACTGTATAAACGTCCAGCTGCATGGAGGGGTACTGTACTTGCGATGTATCTCAGAGCTGGCTAGTTGTCACCCTGTTGATGAGATCAGGAGGTTGGTCTGCTTCTTGTACTGGTTACGAGTCGACAAAGTTTGCCCTCCTCTGCAATGAATTGGCAGATCACTGGCGTGTTCTGAGAGGACACTGCCTGAGATTACATTCCTGGGCAATCTCACCTCCTTCTCTGTTCGACTGATGCTCTGCCAGGCTGCTTTCAGCTTAAAGCGTCGTGACTCCGCGGGGAAATTGCAGCTAAAGAAACGATGAGACGCGGAACTGTTGCTGTTCTCAAGGATGTCTCTCCCATTATCCGATCGCAGAGAGGCTCTGCTGCTGCAGGAGCCTTCAAGACCCAGGCCACACGGGCATACCATCAAATGCCTGAGCCTCGCTTCTCTAATACATATGCTCGCAGTGGGGGGTTCTGCACTCCCATACCTGTGAATACACCTCGGAGCTTGTCGGCCTTCGCTCGTTCATCTCTGCTTTGACTCTGCACTCTGCATCGATGGTCAGCGCATGGCATGGTGAGGGAGCCACAGCCACATACTTCTTGGCAGATCAGTCGGCAGTCCTTCCCTAATCGCTGAATTCTCAGACGCTGAAACTCCGCCTCTGCCCGTCCACAGCCTGGCCCGGAGACAGAGCAGAGCGCTGTACGGAGGGGTGGTGTCCCTTGTCACGTGTGGAATGCGGCCGCGGATGGAGGGACTGGTGCTGGCGAACGGATCGTTTATTGACGGCCAGATTAGTTGCTATGCATAGGCTCCGCAATCCCATTCAATGATATCAGCCAGGACTGGGGGCGTCTGCTTGTCCTGGTTGACCCCATTGCGTCTATGACTTGACCAAAGGCGGCGGGCTGTTCGTAGGACCACAGGTTGCTAGGGGGCTGTACCAAATCCGTCCATTGCTATGCAACAGAACGATACAGCAACAGAGCGTTCACGGTCCTCAACAAGCTTAGAGGAGCAAATATCTTGTACTTTGATAAGTCTCATTTTGCTGTTCCAGTCAGAGTTACACAGTTCTGCGACACTGAATCTATACAGTCGACTCACACACGTCAAAGTGAGCTTTTGGAGTCACGTATGGTGATTTCGCATTCACTTCTGGCTTGAGCAGTGGATATGGAATAGGATGAAAGCGCTGTTCTCGAGCGATCATAATTCTTTATCGTATGGAACGAGGAAGGGATCCACAACTCCATGGGACTTAACAGTGTGCTGTGTTCTTGTGCTGCGCAAGACAGATACATAGGGCTCGCGCTTTTTCAATGAGACTACTGAGGAATTACACAAGAACATACGGCGAGCTGTGCCTTATGGCTGTGCTGTGATGGGTTGCAGCCGGCGGATATTGCTGCTGTAGATTCGAGGCTTCCTGGGGTTGCTGGCTGTGTACAGTGGGATTTGCGCTGCCGTCTGAGCCTGAGCGATGCTGTATGAATTGACGTAGTCTTCAGGGAGAGTGTTTGTCCATCTTAGAGGTTCCACCACTAGTACCATTTGAGTATGCCATTTCAGTCCTTCTGGGCTGGCTTTAGTAGCTTGTGATACTTGAAAGCGTCCGCATGAAGATCCCAACTGTGGCTATAGCAGGTTCTGGGCAGAATGACTAGCCGATTCTCACTTTTCTGCGGTACTACAGAGAGAGTAGAGAAGAGTGACAACCAGGCGTGCTGACTATTTTCATGCTGAGTGACGCGCACGCCCCATAGGCAGTGCTACTGGTGCTCTGCACGTTATCCAGTTCCGTCCAGGGCATACTGGCTCGCGCGAGAGCTAGTTAGTGTACCTTCCACTTGTGACCTCGGACAACATATTAATCACTGAGCTGCAATTGAGGCCCTGAGCTGTGCCTCATCCCCTAAACGCTGACATTCAAACACAACTCAAAGTGGGGGCGGTAGCGGGGGGTTTAACCCGTGACTATGCCCCCTGAGTGCTCTCATCAACTCGCAGAAAAGTGCAGTTATTCACGAGTGGTCACTGTAAGAGCACACGAATTGGAACATGGCTGGTTCTGAAATAGAGAGTTCAGGTAGACTCCAGTATAGCTTTCGGGGCTGGCCTTCCTGGGGTGAAGGTTATCATCCGGAATTGGAGACGTACATAGTGTGGCGATTGGGACTCTCCACTCTCATTCTCGAACAGACTACAAAATTGCGTTGCACATGTCCCAGACAGGAATGTAGATTGGGGGCACCCAGCCCAGGAACTTCTTGACTGCTCGTTTGGAAGGCTGTCCCCCATATTGAAAGAAGTTTGTGATCGGCGTTGAGTTTCAGGTTCTTATTCTTAACGCGGATGCTCTGTCGCTCTGTGCTCTAGAGCCCAGCCGGATATAGGATCTTCACCTTCCTGTGGCCCAGATAGATGGAACATGGTGTGAAGGGAATAAGAGGAGTTAGATAACAAGATCACAGCGGCACAAGAAGGACAATTTTGTGGTTTTATATTGCCGCTGTGGACTACTGAACATTAGCTATTACATCGAGACCCTTGCACACAGGATGACTTCAAGCTCCAGTTACCCTGTTTATGGGCTGGATTTTCGCCAAAGCATAAGAAGGGCAGAGGCTCCACCCTCTACGTACGCCTGACGAACATTTACGCTCTTCCTCTCCAGAAATACCCTTGTGGAATGCCATCTCTGCAGGGTCCTCCCCGTCAGGCTCTGTACGATGCTGATGAGTCTAGCATTGCTCACCAGTTTTATTGGTATTCATTTAAGGGGCAGCCATGGGAGCTGCAGGCCACTCCATAGATGTGGCTCATGAACAGGAGAAAATTACATACAGACAGGCATGGAATTCGATTAGTCTCCGCTCGCAGTGATGGTTTGCGTTCTTAGCCTGAAGTCCCTGCGCTCAGCTGTATGACCAGCTGTGTACCTCTCAGCAAAGAACGCACTTGAGTTCTCGCCTGCATTCCATTAACAAACAGCTCGGGAAACTGCCATGTGGAGCGCCCAACTCCAAGACTAAAGATGGTTTCACAGGAATGAGCCAGCATCCCTGGGCTGAAATAACAGTCAGGGCACTTATGTCGAAGGTGAGAAAGGCAAGATCGTGCCCCAACCTATGACTGTCACTAGGAATTGTAATTGGTCTGGCTCCCTCTGAATGCGTAGTGTCACTCAGTGAGATATACATTCCTGATGCAGCCACTAGTCCAACTGGCACAATGGTGTTGAATGCCTCTCAAAAGAACGAACATAGGGTTGCCCTTCATTAGAGTTGGGATACTGCTGAAAAGTTAGCTGAGATAGTCTAGGAGTAGCAGGTCCCATCAGGGGGATGGAATACCGATGGAGATGCAGCTGGTGTCTTATATAGAGAAATCGATTGCTCTAAGAAATAGGCGATGCTCTAGGGCGTGGAGATCCACACTCCACTGACTATGGTGCCAGTAGCTACACTGCTACTGGTAGAGGGGGTAGTAAGCTCGGAAAAGGTGAGCAGCAGGGAGTGGCCTCACTGTCTGCACCCTACGAGTCTTTTGGCAAGGCTACACATAATCCTGACCGCAACCTAACTTGGGTCATGCGCTGATGGTGGCGAGTCAAGCAGCATGAAGAATGCCAGGAGAGCTCCCTCCGCTGAACTCACCAGCCAGTTGTAAAATGCTTCTGCACTGGAGAGAAAGCCGACCAACACCCATACGGGCTGCAGGCCGGAGGGAATGAACGTCCAAGTGCTCTGTGCAATGCAGATGGCCCTGGGACAGGACATTGGTCATCGACCTCCCCCCTGTACTGTCCAACTGGCGAAAACAGGAAATAGGGGAAGAGCAAATCCTGAAAGAGCGATTACCAAGACCTGCTCTCTACCCCATTCCACCAGTGTTCTTCAGCCCCTGCTGCACCTGTGCCTCGTGGAGGAAGGTGGCTCAGTGAGGAGAGTGCCAATTTCACCATAAGCTCCACCGCATGCTCAATAAGTCAAAGAGTAGCAGCGCCTTAAAATGTAACTCATGATTAGGCCAGGCTGTACCCCTGTCAAAACATCCCCCATCTGTAGCATGAAGACTTCTCACTGGGGGGGCCCAGGTACCTTTCCTCTCAGACTGTTCAGGCGGAGGATGGTGAGAAGAACCTGTTGCTGGTTACAGTTGCCAGGTTCTCGGACCCAACGGTTCTGAGCAAGAGGTGGGGTAGTTACTGGAATTGGGCCAGAGGATGAGCCCATTGCAGAGAGAGCTGAGGACTGAACATTTTGCCACTGTATCTGAATAGTTCAAAAAAGCACCTTGCCACAACTTATTAACTCTAGCTGCTGGACAGACTCAGACTGCTGCACTGAGAAGAGATGTTCACAAGTACCCAGTGAGCCAACGAAGAAACAGAAACCAATTCTGCTTGCCCAGCCATGTCTGCACATCTCTCCTATCTCCCCTTCAAAGCCCTCTCTGCTTCCAGCTCCCAAAGCACAGAGAGCTGACCTCACACAGCTTCTGACTCGCGCCATGGCAGACCAGAGTGACACGCAGATGTTCTGATCCAAAACCAAATTTGCTTTTCAGCTGATAATCTCTGCGCTGTGGAAGCAGAGCAGGGAATGCCTCCCATCCCCCAGCCACGACTGGAAGGAAGTGGCCATGAACCAGCAGCAAGGGCATTCAGCAAGCCTCTTGACTCATCCGTACCCTGTCATTTTCTGTCTACGAAAAAATACCAAATGCATAAACAGTGAACTCGGAGTGAGACGGATAACAGCATTTTGTAATCATCACTGGGAACGTGCGACAGCACATCCTTAGCGCCTGAGAGACAGAAGGCAAATTATCCACATTTTTATAGAGGGAAGCTCATAAGAAGATATGTGATTATGTTTACAGAAGATTAAGGTAGAGCTGAGACTATGAATTTCAGATGCTGACCTGCTCCCACTGTCTTCACTTCGCAACCTTCCCTCGGGAAGGA
>NC_133777.1:31967415-32083250 GCF_003597395.2 Chelonoidis abingdonii
GGTACCAAGCCGGATTAGAAAGGCCCAACTCCTACCATCTCATCCGCCACCCCCTCCCCAATTAACCCAGAAAATATCGAAAATTAGTTTTGGCGGCCCTAATTTTTTAAGCCCAACCACAAACTAATGCCACTCCTATAATTATAGAAAACTGTCTCGAACTCATAAATTTTAAAAGACCCTTGTGGAGTACACTATAAACGGATTTAGCCGGCGCCTACAAAGATCAGGGGTCGGTCTCCCACAAGCTTGCTGGAGGGTGAAACAAAACTGCTTTTTAAATGAGCACCTTAAATCAAGTCGTGTGCACAGATAATAGTATACTTGCGAGGTTTGCGAGGCTCGTAATTTAAGGTTTCAACGTGCCAGTAATACATTTAAAACATTTTTAGGAGGTCCTCTAAAAGTCTATAATATATACTGAACGAAGTGGGTGTATGTGAGGAGAGGGTAGCCTCTCAGTAGGTTTGTTGTGGAAAAAGTATCTTAGGTAACGAAAGCTTCATTTAAAAATGCAGAAATTAAAAATAAAGTGTTTCATAACAGCGGCTGCCCTCTGAAAAGAACTCCGCTTTTAAGACGCATAAGGCTACAGGACCCAGCCGAACTTAGATACTTGGCCAGAGAGCAGGAACTAGGCTGAATTTGCAAGTGTTGGCAGGATGGAGAAACCAAAAACTTGGGAGCGAGGATTGCACACTGATTGGAGGATAGGCGTTTCATTGCAGATGCAAAATGATCTAGGACAAAATGGAGAAATAAGTCTGAGGTACTAATGCACGAGTATGAAGCGTTTTAACAAAGACCGCAAATGTCAAAGTGCTAGGTTTTGCCATCTAACTCTGCCCCTAGATCCCTTTCGCCAATTACTCCTTCCTAAAGAGAAAGTCTCTTCCCAATTCTATATTGTGAACCTGATTGTTCCTTTCTAAAGTGGAGCACGTTTGCATTTGGTTTGTTAACTTCATCCTGTTTAACCTCAGAGCGTATTCTCCATTTGTCCGAATATTTTGAAATTATGACACTTATCCTCAAATCAAGTTCATCGCCATCAGTTTGGTATCATCTTGCAACTAAATATAGTTTCTAGCCAAATAATCTAAGGCATGGTCTATCACTATGCGGATTAGAAGATTTACGCGTAA
Organism: Chelonoidis abingdonii; assembly: GCF_003597395.2. Taxonomy (NCBI): domain Eukaryota; kingdom Metazoa; phylum Chordata; order Testudines; family Testudinidae; genus Chelonoidis; species Chelonoidis abingdonii. The sequence goes on from NC_133777.1 coordinate 31,968,561, forward strand.
ACCAATTTAACGCGCGTGTAGTCCACATAACGAGGCCTTTATATTGATATAAGGGCTCTTTAAGCAGTTTCTGTTCTTCCAATGGAGAGTAGCGGCTAAAATCCGGTTTACTATATGGATCTAGTGTGGCCGCAACTCGATGGTATTGGCCTACGGAGCGGTATCCACGGCACGCATTGTGACCGCTTGGAAGCAATCCGAACTCAATGCAGTGCCAGGTAGAAGGAAAAGCCCGCGGAACTTTTGAGTTTCTATTTCTGTTTGCCCAGGATGGGCTCTGTACATGGGTGGCGATGCAGTTCAAATCAAAAGAGTTCAGCTGACATAGGAGATACTGGCATCTGATGTGCTGGGTATGCGGGACAAATCTATTCTATCAGAGTCATAAGAAGACGAAATGCCAAAAGCAATTTAAAAAAATTCCAGGCTATGATACCAGAGTCCACAGCAGAGGCTGGCGTGACAGCGTAAAACGGAAAGCAAAATGAATGGTGTCATGGGAGGGAGGGGATACTGAGGACATCTCAGCTATCCACAGTCAGCCGTATCGGAGAAAGTTTTGATTCTTTGGTGAAGCTTCCAATGCCTGTTAGGGTAACGTGTCTGGGGTGGTTAGGTATAAGCTTGTGCATGTACGCTGCGCTCCCTGAAAGAAAAGGAAAAAAAATTTTGATTTTTTCGATGTCACCTATGTGCTATGAATGCTGCATGGTAGACTGGGATGCTGGGCAGTGAAGAGAGTATCTGCTCCTTCCTTCCGGTGGCAGATGGTAAATGATTGTATTGTACTCAATCATCTGTGAGTGCTGCTGGCTGGCTGGGGGTGGGTTGGTGTGGCTGGGTAAAATAGGAATGATTCCTGGTCTTCCCAGTAGTGGTACGAGCAGTGGTAACGTATTCATCATAGAAGGGGTGATCCATTCGCCCTCCCTTTATGTGTAAGAAGATTCCTTACTGCCTGCGTAATAGCAAGGGGATGCTGGCTCTCTCCCAAGCCATTTAATGTCTGCTGGATATCATATGGAGGCTGGAGGCTGCTTCCTATTTTATTCAGTAACAGTAGTGTTTTTATTTCGGCTGTTTATTACTCATCAATCAAACAATGGGGGGGGGGGCGGGGGGGGAATTGCCAAGTGAGCCCGGAGGTTTGGGAGAGGGAGAATCTGGGTGGGTTGTTGCAGGACACCCTCTAGAATTGGCATGCGCTCATCGATTATCTGCAGGACTTGCACAGAGGCAGCTTGTGGTCCTGATTCTCTGTACACTTGGCATATTCCTAGGCAGGATGGATATTTTTAGTATATAAAGAACAGATTGACTCAGGGATCATTCGCATTCCTTGTCTTGCACCCCAGCCAACCTCAACCGGGGCACCGATTGACAGTAAGCAGACAGTACAGAATGACAGATAACGCATCATCTCATCATCAATTTACAATGGTGGCAGCAGACAGTAACAGAATGACTTGATACGCATCTCTGCTGTCATGCAAGGCAAAATGGAGCTGCTTGTAGCGTTGCAGTATCACCTCTGTCAGCGGCATCCATACACATACGGTGACAGTAAAAAAGCTGAACGGGCTCCATGGTTGCCAATGCTATGGGCGTCTGCAGGGCAATCCAGGGAAATGGCGTGAATGATTTCTGCTGTGCTTTCCCGGAGGAAGGATGACTGAACGAACATTTACCCAGAACCACCCACGACAATGATTTTTTGCCCAACCAGGCCTGGGATCTCAACCCAGAATTCCAAGGGCAGGGGAGACTGCGGGAACTTGGGATAAGCTCGATAGCTACGCCAACAGTGCAACACTCCAGAAAATCGACGCTAGCCTCGACCATGCAGGCACAGACCACGGAATTAATTGTGCTTAGTGTGGCCGGCGTGCAACTTGACTTTATAAATCTGTTTTACAAAACCGGTTTTATGTAAAATCGGAAAATGCCCGTAGTGTAGAACGTACGCCTAAGTCATTGATGAGGATATTGAACCGACAGTCCCAAACAGACCCCTGTGGAACCCACTTGTTATACCTTTCAGTCAGGATGGGAACCATGGTATGGTTATCCAGCCAGTTATGCACCCACCTTATAGTAGCCCCATCTAAGTTGTATTTGCCTAGTTTATTGATAAGAATATCATGCGAGACCGTACAATGCCTCAACTAAAGTCTAGATACCACATCCACTGCTTCTCCTTAGCCATAAGGCACCCCCGCCCCCCCCCCCCCCCCCCCAACCCCCCCCCCCCCCCCCCCCCCCCCCCCCTCTCTATCCTGTCAAAGAAAGCTATCAGATTGGTTTGACATGATTTGTTCGATTTGTTCTTTACAAATCCAGGCTGGCTATTCCCTATCACCTTACCACCTTCCAAGTGTTTGCAGATGATTTCCTTAATTACTTGCTCCATTATCTTCCCTGGCACAGAAGTTAAACTAACTGGTCTGTAGTTTCCCAGGCTATTTTAATTTCCCTTTTATAGGCACTATATTTGCCCTTTTCCAGTCTTCTGGAATCTCTCCTGTCTCCCATGATTTTCCAAACATAGCTAGAGGCTCAGATACCTCCTCTATTATCTCCTTGAGTATTCTAGGATGCATTTCATCAGGCCCTGGTGACTTGCAGGCATCTAACTTTTCTAAGTGATTTTTAACTAGTTCTTTTTTAATTTTATCTTCTAAACCTACCCTCTTCCCATTAGCATTCACTATGTTAGGCATTCCTTCAGACTTCTTGGTGAAGACCGAAACAAAGAAGTCATTAAGCACTCTGCCATTTCCAAGTTTCCTGGTACTGTTTCTCCCTACTCACTGAGCAATGGGCCTACCCTGTCCTTGGTCTTCCTCTTGCTTCTAATGTATAGGTTGTAATTTCATGTATATATTTGAGGCTGAAAATATGTCCTCATGGCTTAAAGCAAGCTCAGGCAAAAATTCTCCAGAAGCAGAAGGGCAATTCATACCTCATCATGGCATGTAAGGGACAAACCCAGTCCAGCCTCACAGAACAAAAGACACTGGCCTAGGCAACAAAAAAGGATCTGTTGGACTCTCAGGTGAGTCACCCCGCTTCCTTTGGTCAGTTTGGGACTACTATGAGAATGCTCACCTGACTCTGTAGGGGGGTACAAAGCCAAGAGGGAAGAAAGGACATGATAAAAGGGAGAGATATTTGTTGTTTTGCTCTTTCTCTCTCTTCCACCTCCATCTACAGACACCACACCAAGTGACTGAAGCGCTGATCAAAGGGGAGAGCCTGGCTGAAGAGCAACCAGCCAGCCTGTGGTGAGAAGCATCTAAGTTTGTAAGGGCACGAATAGTGTTAAAATCAGCTTAGAATGCATTTTGCTAGTATTTCATTTGACCAAATCTGACTTGTTATGGTTGGACTTATAATCACTTAAAAGCTATCTTTGTAGTTCATCTATTTGTTTATTCTACCTGAAGAAGTGTGTTTGATTTGAAGCATGTCAGACACCCCTTGGGATAACAAGCCTGGTACATACATAAATTTCTTTGTTAAATTGACAGACTCATAAAAGCTTGCAGTGTTTAGCGGGCATAACTGGACACTGCAAGACTGAGGTTCTTAGGGTTGTGTCTGGGTCCAGAGATATTGGCTAGTGTCATTCAAATGCACAATCCAAGAAGCAGCTTTACATGCCAGAGGCTGTGTATGAACAGCCCAGGAGTGGGGGGGTTCTCACAGCACAGCAGCGTAAGACTGGCTCCCAGAGTCAAGGACTGGAGAGACCCATCAGTTCACTGGTCCAGATAACACCAGGGGAATGTCACCGACACCCCTTAGACATGGGCTTGAAGTTCAGGCTCTATGCCCAACCCATCTGAGTCGAGTATAGCAGATCACCAGTCCAGATAACACCAGAAGGGAAAGTCACAAGCTGTTGTTTGGCAATTTCTCCCAACAATTCTTGCTGCTCAGCAGTGCCACTCCAGCCCCAGCCTCTCCCATGAGGAGGTGCTGTAGGGAATGGAGCAGGATCTTGAGTAGTATTGTCCTCACTTCTCCCAGAAGGGGGTGCTATAGAGGAGCTAACTGCTATTCTAATCCCAGCCTCTCACAGCAGGGAACAACAGTGAGCAATGCTAGCTGTACTCCCAGATGCTCCTGTCTCAGCTCGCCACACTAGGGGTTATCAAAGCTCCCACATACCCCCTCCCTGGATGGATCCTGCAGAGGGTTTAGTTACCCACCTACCTGTCAAGCACGAGCTCCTCCAGTTTATGCAGGTCACAGGCGATATACTCCAGGGCCATGTCAGTGATCCGAGGGCACCATGACAGGTCCAAGCTCCTCAGCTTCCGCAGGTTCTCAGCCACGAGCTCCACCCCATCATCAGTCACCTTGGAACAGCCAGAGAGGCTCAGCACACTCAGGTTGGGCAGGCTGTGCACCATGTTGACCACTCCATGGTTGGTGATCTCCCAGCAGGAGCTGAGGCGCAGGGTGTGGGTGGTGTAGCCCTGCTTGGCAGTGAAGTAGGCCAAGGCCGTGTCTGTCACATGGTAGGCCTGCAGATTGAGCTCAGTCAGGTTGGGCAGCAGCTGGGAGATGGCAGCTATGGCATCGTCAGCCACATTGATGCAGTCGCTGACGCTCAAGGAGGTGATGCGAGCATTCAGGCTTGACCACAGGCCGGCTTCTGTGAAGTCATTACAGCCAGAGAGCTCCAGGCGCACCACGCCCTGCATCTGCTCCAGCATAACCTGCCAAGAGACATGCTGTCAAGCGTATGGGCCCTGGGAAATCCCTCTGCCACACTTCATAGATTCATTGAGTTTAAGGCCAGAGGGATCATAACATCATCAAGCCTGACCTCCCATACTTCACAGGTTACTACATTCTACCCATTGTTCAGAACAATAATTGGGGTTAGACTAAAGTTTTTCAATTCTTAGGAGACTAAACTACTGTATGCCACAGGTGCACCAGTGCTCAAGGCCCTAGTAATGGCAGGGAACTGATTAGGTCTGATATGCCTGGATGATACTAGAAAGCGACACATGTCCCATGCTGCAGAGGAAGGTGAAAACCCCCAAGTGAGAAAATTCCTTCCTGACCCCAACCCTGAGAATGTGAGTGAGATACACCAGACAGCCTCCAAGAGAGACAATTTTCTGTACCACCTCAGAGCACCCTTCCAAGCCACATGGCTGTCCCATCTCCGCCTGTGGCCAATCCCTGCTGCTTCAGAGGAAGGAAAAAAACAAACAGACACTCCCCAAAACCCAGAACACACCTGGACAATTGTTCATCAAGCTACAAATCCTTTCTGAGCCCTGCAGGTGACTGGCTGAAGGCCTCAAGTATAAGATTTCTCCTGAGTGGCCTCTGAATCTCAGTTATATGCTGCAATGTGAAGATGTCTCCCTAGCTTCTAGCTAGCTTCTCCTTGATTAGTCTCCAGCCCACCTTCTTCCCTTCCGCCATCCTTCCATGATCAATTCCTGCATCACCTGCCGTCTGGCCATGGAGCCAGGCCTGCCATGTTATGTGTCCTTTTCCATCAAAATGGCTCACATGGTCTCAGACATACAGTGAAACTGAGTGTAAATGAGCCCCACTGAACCAATGCAAATATTTCCCCCAGGACTCAGGGGGCTACCCTCTCTCAGAGCCTCTGCTCTGCTGGAGACATTAGGAACAGCAGATTCACAATGGACCCTGCCAGCAGTTCTGGGTTCTGATCCCTGTGAAATCCTTGAGACCTAAGCTCCGCTGGAGAGTCTGGGGCAGCTGTGTAGTAGGGTTCCAGGATGGGGGTCCAGCCCACCTCATGTGGCAGAGGTCCAGGGTCAGGGAGCTGGTCCACCCCATGGGATCTGGGACAGCCACCTGGACCCTGCAACCTCTGGAGTCCAGGGCAGCCATGTAGCAGGGGTCCAGAGCAGGCAGCCTGCTGCTGCCCTACCACCCAGCCTCTGTGGCCCAGGTAACATATTGTGAGCCACATATGCCGCCCACAATGTGTAATAAGTTGAGAACCACTGCCCCAGACTAAAGGTCTCTGTTAAGGCACAGACACGGTCAGGAATGTATTGCCTTCAAAACAACACGTAAAACACAAATGCTTGATGTACACAGCTGAGCCTCCAACATAACATTAACTCTGCTCCTGGGTCCCTGCCCACACTCCACCTAGACATCACAGTCCTCTTCATTCACATTTCCCCTGTGGTCTCTAGCTCTCCACCATCCCCATCCAGACACTACATTCTGACCAGGATCATCTCTCTCCAGCCTGCTACAGACCAGATGTGAAGCCTTGTCACACCTTGACCTTACCATGTATCCCAGTGGTCACACCCTGCCCCATCTGGCCCACTATCTCTGCTCTGCAGCCAATCCCATGTGTCTGAGGGAGGGAGGGAAGGGGAAGCCCTTCTTGGGACTTCCAGCAAGATGTCATTTTAATGTCCACCTTCTTTCTGTATCCCCTCCCTTTGGGTTAGTCACCAAGTCACATGATGTAGGCTTAGGGAGCCAGGATGCAGCCAAAGCATCTCCCCTTCCTCTGCCTGGGGCCTGCACACTGCTCTGGCAGCAGCCACCCTGGCACTAAGGAATACCAACTTACAAATCTGGGGGATTCTTTCCAGCATGGCGATGGCACTCACTTTCCAAGTGCTCTGAAATACTCCTGATGGGTGGCAGAGATTCCCTGCCCTGTAGCTGATGAAGGCTGGAAGACTGGGAATGGGCTTTATCAGCACACAGCTATGGAAGGCTCTGGTGGAATGGATACATACAGCAGGGTGGACTTCCTGCTTATGGAGCATTGATGAGGAGTCTCCTCGCTGGAAGGGCAGGGGAAATATGGGGCTGAGTTAAGGCTAGCCTTGGAAATGTAACTACACCTTTCCTGTGTGTGTAATAGCAGTGTATAGGAAGATGTTAGCATCCCTTTAAATAGTTGTGAGCCTTCTTGTGGCACTCACTGTGCTTTCCATTTTAGATGGCACCGGAAACCAGCTAGAGCAGCAGGATGGACATAGTCAGGCCTGGCATGCTTGTGTATCTTGATTGCTTTGTATTATTCTTGTTGTGTAAAGAGGAAAAGACACAACAATCCTGGTGGTACTGAAAAGTTGGTCCAGTAGTGCAGGTATTGGTCTAAGACTCTAGAGACCTGGGTTCTATTCCCAAGTCAGCCCCTGGCCTTTTGGATGAACCCTGGGCAAGTCACTTAACCTTTCTGTGTCTCAGTTTCCCCATGTATAAAATGGGGAGAATAATACTTGCCTCCTTTGTACAATGCTGTGGGATCTGTGGATGAAAAGTCCTACAGAAAAGCTAGGTAGCAATATTATTATGGCCAGATTGTTGTAAAGGGCAATGGAGTAAAGGGCTTTTATTCTGCCCTATCAAAGGTTTGTGCCCGGGGACAGATTTTGCTTGGACTGCGGCAAGGAAGTGGAGGAGAAGATGGGGAATCATAGAATTTAAGGCCAGAAGAAACCACCAGACCATCTCGTGACAATCTGACCTCCTGTCCATAAGTCCACTGACATCACCTAGCACTTGCACACTAAACCCAACAATTGAACTCAGCCCAAAGGATTACAGCCCGTGGGAGACTAAAGGAATATGTGTCACAGGCAGAGAAAAGGAGGGACTGATGTGTACTAATGCCCAAGGCAAATGGAATGGCAGAGAAATGATTAAGTGAGATGCACCCAGATAATCTTAGAAAGTGACCTTCATCCACATGCTGCAAAGGAAGGCAAGCCAGAGGAAGGCACTGCCAGTCTGACCTGTGGGAAATTCCTTCCCAAGCACATACAAGGTGATCAGCTAGACCTTGAGCACATGCACAAGAACCAGCCAGCCACACACCTGAGTGAAATAATTCTTGGTGCCATCTCAAAGCCCTGCCACCCAACTCAGTGTCCCATCGCCAGCTGTGGCCATCAATGATTCTTCTGAGGAAGATCAACTCCCCACCTCAGCATACATTGGAAGGGAAAAAAATCCTTCCTCACCCCTGCAGGTGCCTGGCTAAAACCCTGAAGCATTAGCTTTCAGGAAGATAAGCAAAAAAACAGAAGTGAGTCCCAGAACTGTTGAGTCCTGCCCCCTGGGGAGAATGAGGGGAGCTCAGCATGGGGGCCTTGCTCACCTCCATAATGCAAAAGTGCTGCTGAGTACAGAGACTGAGTGATGAGACTGTGCCCTGTCCATAATGATCCACTCAGGCTGACTCAGTTGCTAGGGGATGAGTGTTATGTAATACCATGCAGGCTTTCTCAGCTTGATCCCAAACCTCAGGTGCTCACTCCTTCAGGTACCAGCAAGGGGCAGTGAATCTAGTACAGTAACTCCTCACTTAATATTGCATCTGACATGCATCTGACGAAGTGGGTATTCACCCACGAAAGCTTATGCTCCAATACGTCTGTTAGTCTAAAAGGTGCCATAGGACTCTTTGTTGCTTTTTACAGATCCAGACTAACACGGCGACCCCTCTGATACTTGTCACTTAACGTTGTGGTTATGTTCTTGAAAAATGCGACTTTAAGTAAAATGATAAGTGAATCCAATTTCCCCATAAGAATGAATGTAAATGGGAAGGGTTAGGTTCCAGAGAAATTTTTTTTTGCCATATAGTACAGTACTATAGTTGGGAGGTGCCCCCGCCTTACCCCACACAGGCACAGCCCACTGGCACTGGAGACAATGAGGCAGGCAAGGAGGCTGAAGGTGCTATAGGCTAGGAAAAGCATGTTGCGTAGCAGCGGTGGTAGCTTCCTCTATTCTGCAAGCACCAAGGATGGGGGGGCTCAACCCTTGGCCCGCACACACCACCCCTTCCCCCAAGCCCCCACCTTTAACATGCCTCTTCTCCCCCCCTTACTCTGCATGCCACGTCCTCGCTCCTCCCCCCTCTCTCCCCTGCCTCCTGCCCAAGACAATCAGTTGGCTTGCAGAGTTCAGGAGGCAGGAGGGGGGAGGAGTGCAAACCCAGCAAGCAGGCTCTCCCTCCCTCCTCTGCCTCCTGAACACTGCAAGCCAGCTGATTGCCATGGGCAGGAGGTGGGGGGAGGAGGAGGAAGGCGCTGATCCGTGGGGTCTGCTGGAGGGCAGGAGGCACTGTGTGGGGGGGGGGGTATAGGAGAGCTGATGTGGGGGCTGCCAGCTGTGGACAAAGCAGGCAGCCAAATAATGTTATAGCAAAGCATTGCACAACTGTAAATGGAGCATGTTCTGTAATTGAGCAGGGCTGTAAGATCGAAACAACGTTAAGTGAGAGGATGTTAAATGGGGAGATACTGTCTTCCAACTCTGAGGGAAGATAGTGAGGTGGAACTATGGGGGTGTCAGAAGGAAGCAATCTGTTTAGCTGACACAGATCTGTTTAACTAGCTCCCAGCCTCCCAGGGAAGGGAGGAATCATGGGAATTTGTAGCCAATATATTTGGATACAAAGCATTCTCTCTGGACTGTGGCTACAGAATTAAAGGAGTGTGTTTTCTCTTGCACTGCACTGCACTATGGCAAGTGAGAGTCTGGGCACTTAGGCAGAGGCTCACACCAGCAATCAGAGAGGAGTTAGGCTGATCTTGTGGCTAAGGCACTGGCCTAAACCTTAGGTCTAGTGGATTCAATTCCTTGCTCTACCACAACCTTCCTGTGTGATCTTGGACAATTCACTTAAAATCCCTCTGGGCCTCAGCTGCCCATACGTAACAATGGACATAACAACACTTCCTTCCTGTCTCTTGCCTGAGACTCTGAGATCTTTGGGGCAGTTACGGTGTGTCTATACAGCACCTACCACAATCGGGCCCTGCTCACAATTGGGACCTGAGGTGCTACTTCTCTAATAACAGTCCAGCTGTGGTGTGATTGACCCAGAAATAGCAGGCATGGCTCACTAGAGAGAGAGATTGGATGGAATTCAGACCCCAAAGAGAGGCAGGATTGTTTCGGGGTCATAAGGAATAATGTAATGGAATTCAGCAATGGCAAATTAAGTGAGTTCTATGGGGCTGTGGAAAAGGCTTCCCAGGAAGTGCTGGGAGTACCATCATTTGAGACATTTCAAACCAGACTGGAGAGAAGGCTAGAAAACATGTGACCAGGAAGAACCCTGCCTTGCTCCCGGGAGCTGGACTGCAGTGAACAGGAGTCTTCCATCACTCAGCCGCATCTCGGTGGTTCCCGGTTGCCAGACTGGGGGCAGGAGACCTACCTCAAGCCCTGCGTCCGTGATGGTCGATCTCTTAAGGCTCATGGACTTCACCCCTTTCTTGGACAGGGGGTAGTTGTCAATGAACTCACAAATGTCCAGGTCCGAGACCCCCACCAAACAAAAGCTGTCAAAGCCCCGTACAGCAAAGCCCTGGAGGTTAACAAACTCCTTCTCACTGCTGGGTAGGGTGTTGTAGAGCTCTTTGGTGTGCAGCACTGGTGTCAGGCCTACCCAGAACTTGGACTGGTACAGGACCCGCCTCCACACCTTACACACCTGGGCCAGGACACATTTCTCACAGGCTGAAAAGTACCAGAACAAGCGGTTGAGGATCTTCTCATCCACAGCAAGCTGCCTTTCTGTGGGGGAGCCAGGGTGCCTCTCTGGGGAAGGGTGCTCATTTGTCGGGGAGGCCTCACTCAAGTTCAGTCCCACCATGGAGGTGCTGGAAGGGGATGGCACCCCTGCCAGAGTTGCCAAGGACAGTGGTGATGCCAGACTGGGTATAGGAAGGTCACTGTGATTGGATAAGGCTGGGCTGATGATAGCAGGCATGGAAGAAGGCTGGCACAGCCGGTTTTTCACTGCTGGTGTCCCTTTGGTGATGCTGGCAGAGCCAAGTCCATTGGGCTGGTTGGGGATCTTCACCAATCCATTCCGGGGTAAACATGGGGGCTTGGTGTCACCAGTACTCTGGTTCGACATCTTCTACGGTCACTCTGGAACACAATGGGGAGAGGTTAGAGGGCAGTTCTCCCTCCCAGGTGCCTGTCTGGAGACCTGTTGGGAAAGGAAGGAGCCTGAGATGTACATGGAGACCTAGGGCAAAGCTGAGATGCAAGGCCAACTGATTCTAGAGGTGCTCTAAGAATCTCATCTTGTCCTGCCCCTTCCCTGTGTGTGTTACATCTCCAGAGACTTCCACTGACTATGGCCTTAAATGCTACACCTGGTCTGCACATGGTGGGGCTCTGGCCCAGGGGGCAATGTTGTTCAGTGGACCTGCCCCTCAAGGGCAGTTGGGATATTAATGCTCCAGGACTGCAGTTACCTGGCTGAAGTTCTTAGTTAAAAAAAGGCCTGAACATGCAACTGATCATAGAATCATAGAATCAAAAGGTTGGAAGGGACCTCATGAGGTCATCTAGTCCAACCCCCTGCTAAAGGCAGGACCATTTTCCCTAAATAATCCCAGCCAGGGTGCGGTCTAGCCGGACCTTAAATAGCTCTAAAGATGGAGATTCTACCACCTCCCTAGGTAACCCATTCCAATACTTCACCACTCTCCTAGTCAGAAAGTTTTTTCTAATATCCAGCCTCGACTTCCGCAACTGCAACTTCAAACCATTGCTCCTTGTTCTGTCCTCCGTCACCATTGAGAACAGCCTAGCTCCCTCCTCCTTGGAGCATCCCTTCAAGTAGTTGAAGGTTGCTATCAAATCCCCCTTAGTCTTCTCTTCCGTAGGCTAAATAAGTCTCTCTTCAGAAGTTATGTGCTCCAGTCCTCTAATCATTTTTGTTGCCCTCCGCTGGACTCTCTCCAATTGTTCCACGTCCTTTTTGTAGTGTGGCGCCCAAAACTGGACACAATATTCCAGATGCGGCCTCACCAGTGCCGAATAATCACATCCCTCGATCTGCTGGCAACACTCCTACTAATATAGCCCAGTATGCTATTAGCCTTTTTGGCTACAAGAGCACACTGTAGGCTCATGTTCAACTTTCCATCTACCGTAACCCCAAGATCCTTTTCTTCAGCACTGCTACTTAGCCAAACTGATGCCCAAGGGGGAATGGTTTTATAGGTAAAGGCTATGGCTAAGAGTTTGGAATTCTGAAAACTCATTGCAGGAGGCCCATCCATCAAGAAGGAACATTTTTTTTCTGTCCCTTCCCAGCTGAATCACTCACTTGACCATCAGCCCTACAATGTGAGTCACAACTCTGCAACAAAAGGAATTGGGATTCCATGACTGTAACTGCACAGTGTAGGGATACTCTTGGAGGAAACCTGATGCCTTGTTCTATTTCCACAGATAAGGGGAGCTGAGTGGGAATGGGACAATCCGTCTTGCAGTTTTACTTTCAAACTGCAGCAATCCTGGGTCTCCAGACAAGCCAATCTTTTCCTGTCAAATGTTTATTCCAGCATGTGCCACTAGAGGCCGCCATTCTCCTCCATATATAAGCAGACCCAGTGCAATTCAAAAGGCAAGGACGGGACAATAGCATGAATCTCTATATCTGATGTGTTTGTAGTGGAAGTGGTTAGGGCAGGGGGGTGTGGAGCTCTGAATGGCCTCTCTCTCTCTTTCTCTCTCTCTCTCCCCTTCTCACTGTCATATCTGGGACCAGCATACTGAAAACTCAGGAGCAGACTTTTTTTTGCTGGCAAAAGCCATGATGTTCCAAAGAATGCTTGCCACGCCATCCTCAACTCACCTCAATGAGACCACAGGGCTCTTTGGCCCTGCACTAGCGCCACCACGGCACAATGGGGTGTAATGCTGGGGGGGGCACTCCTCCCTTTGCCACCCTCATGCAATCTCACCGGCTCAATGGGATCCCTCAAGTGGGGAGCTCAGGGCAGAATCTGGACTAAAATCAAACAGTCTTTCCTTCCTTTTTACAATCAGTGGAAGGCAGCACTTAAACATGACCTTTTATCTCCTTGGGTTGGAAAGCAGCACCCCTGTCTCTTTGTTATATGTTTGTACAGTGCTAAGGATACCATAATCCACACAATAAATAATAATGTTCTGAAGACTTCATTCCTGGTGCAAAATAAACCTGTAGAGGAGTAGGGATAAGGTTAGCACAGTTTGATGCTGAGGAGGGTATGGGGTGGGCTGTTTAACTGGGGTCTGATCCTGCTCCAATGGGAGACATTGGCAAAACTTCCATTGGGCCTGATTCATCTATACCAGTGCACACTAGGTGTAAAACACTAGAGAGGAAATCCTGATCCCATTGATGTCAATAGGAGCTATGCCATTGACACAATGGTCTGGGATTTCACCCTCTGTCCTGAATTATTATTTAACCCAAGGCTCTTTGTACCACTCTGGACAGTGACCTTAACATGGGTGTGAATGGAACTGACCCCACTTTGCCCCTCTAGAGCAGTGTCAAGGAGCTTTAGCGTAGATGAGACGCTGGCCCTACCCTACTAATTTAGTAGCATTTTACACCTATCTTACAATGATATAAATGCCTGCCCCAGGTGTGGGGCGATGGAGAACTGGGACCATTGACATAAGAATGTTCATACTTGTATTAGCCACAATGAAAACATATATATGGGCTATGTACCATCATGATTCAGGGCACTAGCTGAGTGCCAGCCATGTTAATGCATAGCTGTCCATCAAGAGCTTTCTTGCACTTTTCTGGGGGCAGCTGATATTGGCCACTATCAAAGACAGTGGATATTTGGTTTGATCTGTTATGACAAACCCTTTGTTCACTGGGCACAGGATGGGGGGCTGGATACTGAGCCCATCCTTCTTCGTTGTAGGAATGTGTGTGTTGAAGGAGAACAGGAGCAAGAACCTGGTGCTGCTCTCAGAGCTGGATTCTCAAATGGGGCAGCTCATTAAGGTGAAGGGCAGGGTCAACACCTGACTCCCTGTCTGAACCAGCCAGTGGGTGGCAGCTGTGAGGGAGGACTGCAAACTGTACCTTGTTAAGAGGTTTGAGAGTGACTGTTGCTGCATGTGCTCCTAGCACCTGGAGGCATCATGCCTGCCCATTGCCATGGGTGGCTAAAAGCAGCAGGGGAGCCCGGAGTTCGCTACCTGTAAGGTTTGCAGAGTGTTATTCTGCATGTCAATCATCCTGTGTGCATTACAAATGAATAAACAGGTATTTTGTTTAAAAATCACTGTAATGGGGATTGCGTGGCTAAGGCACCAGACAGTGCTTGTGGGAGGAGGGGTAAGGACAACATGGCAACTACAGTTTGTTACTAAAAATTGTTGCTTGTTTGGTAGGGGAAGTAGAAGTGGGTGGAAACCTGGGCAGCAGTGACAATGAGATGGTCGAATTCAGGATCCTGATGAAAGAAAGGAGAGCAGCAGAATACAGACCCTGGACTTCAGAAAAGCAGACTCTGACTCCCTCAGGGAACTGATGGGCAGGATCCCCTGGGAGGCTAATGAGGGGGAAAGGAATCCAGGAGAGCTGGCTGTATTTCAAAGAAGCCTCATTGAAGGTGCAGGAACAAACCATCCTGATGTGCAAAAAGAATAGTAAATATGGCACACGCCCAGCTTGGCTTAACAGAGAAATCTTTGGTGAGCTTAAACACAAAAAGGAAGCTTACAGGAAGTGGAAACTTAGACAGATGACTAGGGAGGAGTACAAATGTATTGCTAGCGCATGCAGGGATGTAATCAGAAAGACCAAAGCACAATTGGAGTTGCAGCTAGCAAGGTATGTGAAGGGTAATAAGAAGAGTTTCTACAGATATGTTAGCAACAAGAAGGTAGTCATTGATCCCCAACTAGCTGCACCCAGATGCCCATCCCACCAAGCCCCACTCCCCCAGCACCCAGAGTCCCTCGCTGAGCCCCCACAACCAGATCCCTCCTCTGAGCCCCAACCACCTTCACCTGGAAGCCCATGCAGAGTCACATTGCCCCTGCAGCTGGAACCCACCCCCAACAAGCCTCTGTGCATCCAGATCCCCCACTAGACCCCCCACTGAGCTGCCTCCACCCAGATTGTCCCACACAGAACCCTCTCACCTCACACTTGGATCCCCTGACACTGAGCCCCTCCACACTTAGATCCTGCCTGATTCAGCCTGCCTGTCCCACACCTGGTGCACCTGCCACAGAGGGGCAGGGCTCCAGGGTGTTTCTGGGACAGGCCCTGGCCTTGTGCTGTGTCAGGGTTGGGTGCAGCCTCACTGCTGAGTCCATCTCCTGGTGGCGGGGAGGCTGCAGGGTGATCTCCCACTTTGTGCAGCCAGTGACCTGTGCTCCCCACTTCCATGCTGGAGCCTCTATATTTATTTATTGACAAAACTCCCAGAATTCTGCAGAATTTTTAATCTTTCGGTGCAGAATTTTTTATTTTTGGCACAGAATGCCATCAGGAGTAATGAGTGCAGAAATACCAGAGTTTAGACTGAGACAGAACAGGAAAATGAATGGTGCAGCTGGCTTGACAAACACTAGGTCTATATTCCTATGGACATTCCAGGGATTCTGCCCCATTTCTGATTACTGTTTTCAGGTGGGTTGATCCCAGGTGGGGTGTCATAACTATAAAGGGAAGGGTAACAACCCTCCTGTGTACAATACTATAAAATCCCTCCTGGCCAGAGGCACCAAAATCCTTTTACCTGTAAAGGGTTAAGAAGCTCAGGTAACCTGGCTGACACCTGACCCAAAGGACCAATAAGGGGACAAGATACTTTCAAATCTTGTGGTGCAGGGGAGGCTTTTGTTTGTGCTCTTTGTTTAGGGGTTGTTTGCTCTCGGGACTAAGAGAGACCGGACATCAATCCATGTTCTCCAAATCTTTCTGAACAAGTCTTTCATATTTCACACTTGTAAGTAACAGCCAGGCAAGGCATATTAGTTTATCTTTGTTTTTCTCAACTTGTGAATGTTCCTTTGCTAAAGGAAGGTATCTCTGTTTTGCTGTAACTTTGAAACTAAGGCTAGAGAGGGTTCCTCTGGGCTCTTTAAATCTGATTACCCTGTAAAGTTATTTTCCATCCTGATTTTACAGAGATGATTTTTACCTTTTCTTTTTAATAAAACCTTTCTTTTAAGAACCTGACTGATTTTTCCATTGTCCAAAGATCCAGGGGTTTGGGTCTTTGATCACTTTTGTAACCAATTGGTTAGGATATTGTTCTCAAACCTCCCCAGGAAAGGGGGTGTAAGGGCTTGGGGGGATATTTTGGGGAAAGAGGAACTCCAAGTGGTCCTTTCCCCGTTTCTTGTTAAATCACTTAGTGGTGGCAGAATACCAGGTATTAACCTAAACTGGTAGGAATAAGCTTAGGGGGCTTTCATGCAGGTCCCCACATCTGTACCCTAGAGTTCAGAGTGGGGAAGGAACCGTGACACGGTGGTTGCTTTAATCGCTTTCAAAGCAAAGGGCTGTTTTGGGGCTCTTCTCTTCTGGGAGCCATGCAGCCCAGGCAGGATCTGCTACTTTTAGGCTCTCCCTATCACCTGGTCCCACAGCCAGATGGTGAAGAGAGAAAGGGGGGTGAGGGAGGAAGGAAAGAGCTCATCTCCAGAGCCCAGCCTTTTGCTCCAGCAGCAAGACCAAAGAGAGACACAACTCAGGACTGAACCCTCCACTAAAACCTACTCCAGTTAATTTGGACCTTGCTCTCATGTAAGGCCTTGCCAGCTGTATGGCTGATCCCAGATGATCTCCTTTTGAAGACTTCAACTGATGGTCCTATGACCCTCTTTCTAATTGTCAACAGCATCCCCCCAATTCAGCACCTCTCTTGTCATTTCAGGGGAGCAGTAAGACACTCAGGAGAAAGATGCCTTGGATGAATGGATGGATATTAAGGCCAGACTATACCATTCTGATAATCTAGTCTGACCCCTTGCATAACACAAAACACAGAAACTCTTCCAGTAATTTCCCCATCAAGCCTATAACTGCTGTTTGAGCAATAGCAGAACTATTAGAAAGATATCCAGTTTTGGTTTAAAGTCTTCAAATGATGGAGAATCCATCACATCCTTAGGCAAGATGTTGCAATGGTTAGTTCCCTTCATGGTTAAAAACATGCACCTTATCTCTAGTCTGAATTCATCTAGCTTCAACATCGAACCAATGAATCTCATTATGCCTTTTTCTGCTAGATCAAAGAAAAAATGGTTACTCACCTTTTTGTAACTGTTGTTCTTCGAGATGTGTTGTTCACGTCCATTCCAAACAGGTGTGTGTGCGCCGCATGCACGGCAGCCAGAAGATTTTCCCCTAGCAGCGCTGTAGGATCGGCCTGTGTGCCCCCTGGAGTGGTGCCTCCATGGCACCCTATATAGGGGCCTGCCAACCCTCCACCCCCTCAGTTCCTTCTTGTTGGCACTCCGACAGAGGAGCAGGAGTGTGGGTATTGGAACGGACATGAACAACACATCTCAAAGAACAACAGTTACAAAAAGGTGAGTAACTGTTTTTTCTTCTTCGAGTGATTGTTCATGTCCATTCCAAGTAGGTGACTCACATGCCTGAGTTTAGGCGGTGGGGTCGGAGTTCATTGCCGATTGGAGCACTGCATGGCCGAAGGCTGCATCATCTTGGCCTGGTGTGTGATGGCATAGTGTGACATAAATGTATGGATTGAAGACCACGTAGCAGCTCTGCATATTTCCTGTGTCAGGACCTGAGCCAGGAACGCTGTGGAGGAGGCCTGTGCCCTTGTGGAGTGGGCTGTGATTGGCGGGGCAGGCTCCTTAGCCTGATCGTAGCATTCGTGGTTGCAGGCCGTGATCCATGAGGAGATATGCTGTGATGAGATGGGGAGCCCTTTCATCCTGTCGGCCACAGCAACAAAGAGTTGGATTGATTTCCTGAACAGTTTGTTTTTTTCAATATAGAATGCCAGGGCCCTGCGAACGTCTAGGGAATGCAGCCTATGTGCTGGAGGAGTGTGGCTTAGGATAGAACACAGGGAGAAAAATGTCCTGACCCCTGTGGAATTGGGAGACCACCTTAGGAAGGAACGCTGGGTGTGGTCTGAGTTGGACTTTGTCTTTGTGAAAAACAGTGTATGGAGGCTCAGATATCAGGGCTCTGAGCTCTGATACCCTCCTGGCCGAGGTGATAGCCACGAGGAATGGAACCTTATAGGAGAGATACAGTAATGAGCACGTAGCCAGGGGCTCGAAGTGGGGCCCTGTGAGGGCAGAAAGGACCAAATTAAGGTCCCAGGACAGGACAGATTGTCGAGTATGCGGGAAAAGCCTATCCAGGCCCTTGAGGATGCGACCAACCAATGGGTTGTCTTCAACAAGAAGAAAGTCAAGGAAAGTGTGGGCCTCTTACTGAATGAGGGAGGCAACCTAGTGACAGAGGATGTAGAAAAAGCTAATGTACTCAATGATTTTTTTGCCTCTGTCTTCACAAACAAGGTGAGCTCTCAGACTGCTGCACTGGGCAGCACAGTATGGGGAGAAGGTGACCAGCCCTCTGTGGAGAAAGAAGTGGTTCGGGACTATTTAGAAAAACTGGATGAACACAAGTCCATGGGGCAGGATGCGGTGCATCCGAGGGTGCTAAAAGCGTTGGCAGATGTGATTGCAGAGCCATTGGCCATTATCTTTGAAAACTCATGGCGAACGGGGGAGGTCCCAGATGACTGGAAAAAGGCTACTGTAGTGTCCATCTTTAAAAAAGGGAAGAAGGAGCATTCGGGGAACTACAGGCCAGTCAGCCTCACCTCAATCCCTGGAAAAATCATGGAGCAGGTCCTCAAGGAATCAATTCTGAAGCACTTAGGGGAGAGGAAAGTGATCAGGAACAGTCAGCATGGATTCACCAAGGGCAAGTCATGCCTGACTACTAATTGCCTTCTATGAGGAGATAATGGCCTGTGGATGAGGGAATGCAGTAGATGTGTTTTTTAGCAAAGCTTTTGTTACGGTCTCCCGTATTCTTGCCAGCAAGCTAAAGATTGGATAATTGGACTATAAGGTGATTAGAAAGCTGGCTAGATCATCGGGCTCAAAGGTAGTGATCAACAACTCCATGTCTAGTTGGCAACGGGTTTCAAGTGGAGTGCCAAGGGTCAGTCCTGGGCGTTTTGTTCAATACTTTATTAATGATCTGGAGGATGCGTGGACTGCACTCCAGCAAGTGTTGCAGAAGAACTAAACTTGGAGAGTGGTAGATATGTGGAGGTGGAGGATAGGATACAGAGGGACCTAGACAATTAGAGGACTGGGCAAAAAGAAAGCTGATGAGGTTCAACAAGGACAAGTGCAGAATCCTGCACTTAGGACGGAAGAATCCCATTCACTGTATAGACTAGGGACCGAATGGCTAGGAAGCAGTTTTGCAGAAAAGGACCTAGGGGTACAGTGGACGAGAAGCTGGATATGAAGTCAACAGTGTGCCTTTGTTGCCAAGAAGGCTATGGCATTTTTGGGCTGTATAGGAGGGGCATTGCCAGCAGATCTAGGGATGTGATCATTCCCTCTATTCGACATTGGTGAGGCCTCATCTGAAGTTCTGTGTCCAGTTTGGGCCACACTACAAGAAGGATGTAGAAAAATTGAAAAGAGTCAGCAGAGGGCACAAAAATGATTAGGGTGCTGGAGCACATGACTTATGCGAGAGGCTGAGGAACTGGGATTGTTTAGTCTGTAGAGAGAAGTGAGGGGGGATTTGATAGCTGCTTTCAACTACCTGAAAGGGGTCCAAAGGGATGGATCTAGACTGTTCTCAGTGGTACTGATGACGAACAAGGAGTAATGCTCTCAAGCTGCAGTGAGGGAGGTTTTAGGTTGGATATTAGGAAAAACTTTTTCACTCAGAGAGTGGTGAAACACTGGAATGGGTTACCTAGGGAGGTGGTGGAATCTCCTTCCTTAGAGGTTTTTAAGGTCAGGCTTGACAAAGCCCTGGCTGGGATGATTTAGTTGGGAATTAGTCCTGCTTTGAGCAGGGGATTGGATTAGATAACCTCCTGAGGTCCCTTCCAACCCTGATATTCTATGATTCTATGGGTTTGCAAAGACTGAACTACTGTTAGCTCCTAGGTGGAATGTGGAGATGGCCGCCAAGTGGACCCGAACCAAAGAGACGGAAAGACCCTGCTGTTTCAGATGAAGTAGGTAGTCAATGATGAGTGGAATCGGAGCGAGCAATGGAGCCTGTCCCTGCTGTTCTTCCCAGATGGAAAACTGTTTCCACTGGGCCGTGTATGTGGCCCTGGTGGAGGGTTTCCTGCTACCAAGGAGGACTTGTCTAATCTGCTGTGAGCATTGCATTTCTACCAGGTTTAGCCATGGAGCACCCAGGCTGTGAGGTGGAGCAGCTCCAGGTTCGAGTGATGGAGGTGGCCTCGATCCTGTGTGATCAGGTCCAGGAGCAGGGGCAACGCGAGGGGTGCCTGTACAGACATCTGCAGTAGCAATGTGAACTAATGCTGGTGTGGTCACGCTGGAGCTATCAGTATGACTCAAGCGTGATCCCTGCGAATCTTGAGGTGTACTCTGTGGACCACCAGAATTGAAGGGAAGGCATAAAGCAGGCCACCTTCCCACAAGAGGAAGAAGGCATCTGTGAGAGACCCTGGACTGCGCCCCATGATGGAGCAGAACCGTTGACACTTCCTGTTGTTCCGCAAGGCAAACAGGTCTACCTGGGGATAGCCCCAGAGACAGAAGATTGAAAGTGCCACATCCCAGCGAAGGGAGCACTCCTGACCATGGAACGAGTGGCTGAGGGTGTCTGCTAGGCCGTTTTGCAGCCCCGGGAGGTAGGATGCCATTAGGTGAATTGCATTCTGTACACAAAAATCCCATAATGCGAGGGCTTCCCGGCACAGGGAAGAGGAGTGTGCACCCCTCTGTTTGTTGATATAGAACACTGGTGAAGTATTGTCCATGAGGACTGCAACACGCCTGCCTGCCAAGCGAGATTTGAAGGTCAGGAAAGTGAGATGCACCGTCTGTATCTCCCTGACATTGATGTGCAAAGTGAGGTCCCCTGGGGACCAAAGGCCTTGGGTCCTGAGATTCCCCAGGTGTGCCCTCCCACCCCAGATCAGATACATCTGTTACCAAGGATAGGGCTGGCTGGGGGCTGGCGAACATACTCCCATGACGAACTTTCGTAGGTCGAGCCACCACTGGAGGGAATCTAGCACCATTTGGGGAAGCATCACCACCAAGCCTGGCTGGTCGGTACACAGTCACTAACCAGGCCTGAAGAGGGTGCAGCCTGAGCCTGGCGTGGCTCACCACATAGATGCATGCAGCAATATGCCCCAGCAACTTGAGGCAGTTCCTTGCTGTGGTGGTCAGGAAATGTTGGAGACCGAGAATTATGTCGGACATGGACTGAAACCTGGACTCCGGTAGGTACGCTCTGGCTTGTGTCGAGTCCAGAACTGCCCCTATGAACTCTATCCGCTGGATGGAAGACAGGGTAGACTTGGCCTTGTTCAGCAGGATGCCGAGCTCTAGGAAGGTGTGTCTGATAAAGGCCACCTGAGCCTCCACCTGTGCCTGGGAGCAGCCCTTGATGAGCCAATCGTCCAGGTAGGGAAACACTTGAATTGCATGCTTGTGCAGGAAGGCTGCTACGACTGCTATGCACTTTGTGAAGACCCTCCGGGCTGTTGACAGGCTGAAAGGCAGGACTGCGAACTGGAGATGGGTGTTGCCCACTATGAATTGGAGGTAATGTCTGCATTGAGGGATTATCGCGATATGGAAATACCAGTCTCCTGGATCCATGGAGGGAATGATGAAGGACAGGGAGACCATACGGAACTTGAGCTTCTTCACAAACTTGTTCAGACGCCGCAAGTCCAAAATAGGTCTGAGGTCCCTTTCCCCTTCAGTATTAGGAAATACTGGGAGTAGAACCCCCTGCCCCTGAGTTCCTGAGGAACTTCCTCCACTGCCCCTACAACAAGGAGGGACTGCACTTCCTGAATTAGAAGCTGCTCATGAGAAGGGTCCCTGAAGAGGGATGGGGAGGGGGCTGGTGGGGCGGGAGGGAGGAGAATTGGCTAGAATATCCCCTCTCTACCATGCGGAGCACCCAACTGTCCAATGTGATTCAGGACCAGGCACGATAGAAGGGGGACAGACTCGACAAAAAGCTAGGATTGGTAGGATCCAAAGTCCTGACAGGTAGGTTGTCCTTGATTGCACCATCAAATTTGGGGTCGAGGCCGCGGCTGGCCAGACGGCTGTCCAGAGGGCTGTTGTTGCCTTCTCCTGCCACTTCTGCTCCACCTACATGAGGGCTCTGGGAGGTTCTGGGGCTGGTACGGCTGCAGGGCCGGCTGCAGCCTGAATTGCCTGAGCTGGGTGGCTGCAGTGTGCAGGCCCAGTGAGCGTAAGGTAGCCCTTGAGTCCTTTAGGCAATGGACCCTCTTGTCCAGTTTCTTGGAAAACAGCGTGGGCCCCTCAAAGGAGAGGTCCTGGATGGTCTGCTGGACCTCATGTGGAAGGCCCAAGGCCTGAAACCAGGACCCCCACCGCATCACCAGCCCAGTGGCCAGCATGCGGGAGGCTGCATCCGCAGCATCCAGGGTCGCTTGGAGGGATGCATACTAAATCAGCTTCCCCTCCTCCACCACAGTGGAGAATTCCGTTTGTGATTCCTGGGGAGGGAGTTCAGCGAACTTGGACAAGGCCGAGCATGTGTTATGGCCACAGTGGCTCACTATAGCCTGTTGTCTGGTTATATGTAGTTTCATACCACCTGTTGAGTACACCTTTCTACCAAAGAGGTCCAACTTCTTGGCTTCCCTGTTCTTTGGTGTAGACCCTTGAAACTCCTGATGCTCCCTTTGGTTGACCGCATCCACAACCAGAGAGTCTGGAGGAGGGTGAGCATATAGGTGCTCGTGGCCCTTGGAGGGTACAAAGTAGCGCCTCTCTGTCCTTTTGGCTGTAGGGGCCAAAGAAGCTGGTGTCTGCCAAAGGGTAAGGGATGTGTCACTATCATTTTGATCAATGGTAGGGTGATCCTAGATGGGCCCGAGGGAGCAAGGATGTCCACTACCGGATCTACGTCCACCTCAACCTTTTCCACCTGGATCACCAGCTTTATGCAGCATGTTTAAGTAGCTGCTGAAGCACCTGGTTGTCCTCTGGAGCTGGTGCTGCTGAAGTTCCCGCGATTGCCTCATCCAACGAGGAAGAGGAGGACATCACTTGCATGGGACCTTCCTTGCTACCCTCAGCTTCCGCAGGGTCCTGCGGCACATGGTACTCTGGTTGTGTGGCCAATATGGATGTCAGATGTGGCACCGCGACCAGTACCAGGGTTGACACCGAACGACGAGGTGCACTGGATGGTGCCTGCGGCATCAAAAACATGGCCCCCATCGGTGCTGGTGTCTGACTAGGCGGTGCTGGATTCTGTGGTGGCACACTCCTGGAGCGCAGACTGTGCACCTGTCCCAGGGTCTGATGGTAAGCCCAGGGAGTACAGAACGGCCACGTGGAGGGTGGTTGCCACTGCTGCTGCCACAGCATGGCACGACACGGGTAAGGTCATTGGCTTGCCTGTGAAGCTGATCTCATGCTCCTTGATCTACTGGAGCTGTAGGATTCCGCCTCCGCCTCCGAGGTTTCCGAATATGAAGACCGACGAGGGGCTGTACCCACTGTCACCGGCGAGTGGTGCCCCGAGGCCAGGGAACACTCTCTTTGCACCTGTACTGCTGGAGCAGTGCGGGGTGAGGACTGTGGCATTATCATGGCCAGCTTGCCCCTTGGATCAGGGGTTGGGCCGTCCCTGGAGACTCTTCCCTCCGGCATGGGAGGCTTAATAAGTCAGGCGTCGATGGGAGGTGCACCTCCTTGCTGAGGTCCGGGGACTTGAACCAGTCCAGACTCGACTGCAGCCCCACAAGGGCAGGAGTCAACGGGACCTTGGGAGGATGCAGCTGTGGCATGGCTTGTCCCACTACACTTGTGGATGCCACCGGCCCTTTAAGGTGGGGTGATTAGGGTGACCAGATGAGATGAAGAAAATATCGGGACACATGGGGGAGGAGGGTCTGCCGGTGGAGAAAAAAAAAAAAAAGCCAAGTGCAGCCAGTGGAGCAAAATATCGGGACAACCACCCAAATATCGGGACGGTCCTGATTTTATCAGGATGTCTGGTCACCCTAGGAGGCCCTCACTGGCATCCTTTTTTTCACAGGCACCGGTGATGGTGATTGGTGCCACATGGAGGCCAATTTTCTATGTCCTGATTTTTCTCTGGTGCTGGGACTTAGAGTTCTTAGACTGGGCCTCCTCTCTTGCTAATGGTGCCTGAGCACTAAGCACCGAGGATGAGGTGCTGGGCGCAGGGTAGGCAGGCTCGGAGTCCGAGTGTAGCCATAAGGCCGCCTCCATAAGGAGCACTCTAAGTCTCTGCTCTCTGTCCTTAAGAGTCCTGGGATGAAACCCCTTGCAGATATGGCACCGGTCTCTTTGGTAACACTCAAGCAGGAAGAGTGGGGGTCACTCTTCAGGATAAACTTCCCGCAGTCTGCGCAGAGTTTAAATCCTGGGGACCTGAGCATGCCCCAGACGGGGCGACGATTATGGTGGGGGTGAAGCCCCCCAACAGCTATTAACTATCTTACAACTAACACTAATTCTAAACTATAAGAAAAAACAAACTATATACACTTAATAGAGACACTGCTAGGCTTGCTGTAAGAGCGAGCAAAGTTCCAGCTAGCTGTCACTGGCGGTAAGAAGGAACTGAGGGGATGGAGGGTTGGTAGGCCCCTATATGAGGCACCACAGGCTGACCCTACGGCGCTGCAAGGGGAAAATCTTCTGGCTGGCATGCATGCAGTGTGCATACACCTGCTTGGAATGGACATGAACAATCACTCAAAGAAGAACCACCTGCTTTCAGAAATTTCTTCCCTGTATAGGTAGGTACCTGTATATGTGATGATAACGAGATGGAAGAGAGAGATAGGGTATGCATGGGAGAGAGATACAGAGCTAGATAAAGCATGGAGATAAAGAGACAGATGATAGAAAGATGAAGAACAAAGAGAGAGAAAGAGCTGTATATATGGGATATATGAGGCCTGGGCCTGCCTTAGAATCATCCAAAAGCCCAGAGCATGCTGATGAGCAGTGACAGCAAGGAGTGAAAATGAAACAGGCCAATAAATATTCCATGTTTCAGAGAACCATGCTCCCATCCCCCTCCCTTTGTGAGATGTATTATTTAAGTGCATTTTCTTCTATAAATATGGCCATGAATAATTGATAGCCTGTTTTGAGCCCCTAAACTGCTTGAGCCTGTCTCTCAGACTCCTCCCTGCTGCAGTGCAGCCCATAGGCTCCATGTCACCTGCGAGCCATCTCCTGTGTGGCAGGCAGCCTCCTGAATGCACAGAGAGCTGTATCCCAGGAAATCCACACACTCAGACATGTTGAAATGAGGTGGAGAGTAGGGAGCTCTGCCTGCGGAGGGTCCGCTGGTCCTGTGGCTTCGGCGGACCTCCTGCAGGCTGCCGCCAAATCCGCGGGACTGGGGACCTCCCGCAGCCAAGCCACCAAAGGCAGCCTGCCTGCTGTGCTTGGGGTGGCAAAATACCTAGAGCCGCGCCTGAACACCATGCACCCAGCAGTGGCTTCTCCTCCCTGCCAGCAAACACAACACTTGTCTAAAGAGCCTTAGTTACCCAGCCACAAGAGAACCTCTGGCAGGGAAACAGTACGTCCTTGGTGCACACATACACAGGCTGTTTGGAGTGGGGTGGGGGAGGCCTCACAAGAGAGAAGGTGAGTGACAGGGGTCCTGCAAGCTGGCCACTCAGAATGGCCAGGGTACAGCACCTCTGTCTAAATCCAGAGAGCAGCAGCAGAATGGGCTCTAGGTTCAAGGCAACAGGAGCCAAATATAGGAGTAAACCTGCTAGTTCACTACGAGGCTGCCACACAGCTCTGCCTATGCCCCTCAGTCTGACTTGAGCCTCCTATACCCCTGCACTTCCTTTTCCTTTGTATTGAATACAGAGCAGCTAGGATTGCAGTCTGAGATGCAGGAAGCTGTCAGGCAAGGCACAGCCCTGGGTTCTGCAGTCACATGTGTGATAGTCCCAGCTAGCTGCCTTTTCACCTTTTAGGAATCCCCTTTTCTCTCAACCAGCCACCCCACTTGTCTCTGACCTCCCTCCAACTGAGCCACTCCTCCTCCCTCAGCTGCTCAGGAGGCCAGTGGTGACCACACTCATGGTGGGGGACGCCAGGAAAGGAAAGCAACAGGGGGACAGTTAATCGCTCTCCATTAGGCCTACTGGTGCCTGAGTCAGAAACGGCCAGGCAGCGGGAATTGTGGCCAGCGCTCTAGCTGGCATGGTGCAGGAAAGGGAAGGATCTCTCTCAGCTGTATAGGCCTAATGGCACCACTCTGCCATGAGAACATATTGTCCTGGTGACTGCAGCCTTCTGACCAGTTTCAGTGGGAGCCAGCATGTGAGGAACGAGATGGGCCCTGTTTCTTCTCCTGACTGAAAACAATCTGCAAAGCACCCAGGCAGCTGGGTGACCCAGTGCACTGTGCTGCTTGCAGTGAGATTTCAGTGGCACAGGGAGTGCTGGAGCAGGAGAAGGGGAGAGGTGGTATCAGCTGTACACAAGCTTCAGCTGGCAATTTAGACAGTTCAATCTCCACAAGGGGCACAACTGGGGACTTCCCATGATTAAAGGAGTGCTCAGGAGGAAGTCAGCTTGGGCTAGAGCAGATGGGGGCATGGTACATCATCCCCCTAGGTGGTCCAGGGCAACTACAGACAGTAAATAAATGTGTCGCGTGCATCTAGCTGGCCTGTTAGTTTGGGAGCAGCAGCATATATTGGGCCCTGAGAATGCTTTTAGCAGCCCAATTCCCCTGGGCTGGAGATAAAAGCAGGGAGCGAGTCGAGTCAAACATTTTATCTACTTGATTTGTGATGGAGATGTCCGAGTCCCTAATGGAAGGAGGAGTCTGGTGTAAATGGCTGCTTCCCATGGGGCTTACTCTGTGTTATCCTGAAGCCTCATGGGGAGTGGGATGGGCTCCATGAAGCCTCCACACCTCACTCACATGGAGATTAGCTGGTTGAGGCTAAAACAAGGCTCAATGTCCCTCTTCCAAAGGAATTCAGGGCCAGGCTAGCTCATTGCTGTACTGGGTCAGCATTCTAAGGAGGGGCACTGGGTTGGGAATCAGGAGACCTGGTTTCTTTCCCCAGCTCTGGCATGGACTTGCTAGATGACCTTGGGGAAGTGACTTCCTCACTCCGTGCTCTGTTTCCCCTCCCACCCTTTGTCTGTCTTCTCAACTTAGTGTGTCAGTTCCTTGGGACAGTGAATCAGGGATCAAACCCAAGATTCCTCACTCCCAGCCCTGTGCTTACATTGCTTGACTGAAACACTCATGGCTTTGTCCCTCCCTGAGCAGCGTGCTTCTCACCTCAGCAAATCCTGCAGCTGCAAGATTTCCAGATTGGCCTTGTGAACTCCAGCTACCTGAGTGGCTGGCAGAGAGTCACTATAGCTATGTGAATGGGGCAGAGTCACCTTAGCGGACACCAGACCATAGCTCTGTCAGGTCTTCATTCATCAACTTGCTCCTGCCCAATAGTATTGATCCATTCCATAGCAAAGCAGGTTCCAAGCAAATATCCCTCTCTCTTCCAGAGCCCAGGATCTGCACCTGGCCAGAACCTTTCCCAGGATCCTGAATGCCCAGGGTGCTTCCAATCTCTCAGCTGTCCCAGAAGCAGTGCAAGAGTGTAAGTGACCTGCTGCCCCCGCACCCCCACAATCACCCACAGGAACCCTTCTTCCCAGCAGACCCAGGTGGTCTTTCCTTCTGCTGACTTTTTGAGGGGCCTGGGCAGGCAACAGCCTTCCACCCACTTC
This sequence comes from Chelonoidis abingdonii, assembly GCF_003597395.2. Taxonomy (NCBI): domain Eukaryota; kingdom Metazoa; phylum Chordata; order Testudines; family Testudinidae; genus Chelonoidis; species Chelonoidis abingdonii. The sequence goes on from NC_133777.1 coordinate 31,996,377, forward strand.
TGGCTGGTTCAATCTCCCTCTATTCTGCCTGGGAAAGGGCTGATGGACCAACTCCTCCTAAATCCCATCTTAAGCATCTCCTGGGGAGCATGAGGCTAGCTCATTCCCTCACTCGCTTCTCTTCTGCAGTAGGATCTGGAAACACTCCTCTAGTGTCTCTGCCTTGCACACTGGCCATTAACACTCTGAGTGAGATGCCCCTGGGGGGCTAATAGGCAACCCTCCTGCTTCAGCCAGCCATCTGAGCTTTGGGTCCCAATCTCCCAGCCATTGGAGGTTCCCTCATCCATAGACAATCAACACAAATCAGCTGCCTAGGTCTTTATGCTCTATCAGATGGTTGCAGAACTTGTCCACATGCTGACTCTGGCCTCTCTGCTCAGGCACGGTACCCAATGGTGGCGTGGTAGCTCATTCGCACAGCAATACCAATGGGCTCAAGTGATGTGCTATGGAGATGGATCTGGCTCAGAACTTTCCTGGATAGAGGATTTTGTCTTAGGACCATCACTGCTTATTTGAAAGAAGAGCAGTCATCAGTCATTAGTCCTGCAAATGATTTAGAACACACACAGTATGCCCAACCCAGGGCCATACTGGCAGCTTGCAGGAGCCCTTATGGTAGCATCGAAAATGCAGTTGATTTCAGCTCCCCTCATCTTCATTACATCTGTGTGTTCTGAAGCACCTACAGGTCTTAGTGTGTGTGATGACTGCCATCTTGCCCAGCACACCAGGGACAACCAAGAGCTAAAAGCATGAGCTGCTACAGTTTGAGCTAAAGAGCCAATCTCAGGAAGCTGTACCAGATTGCCATCCTTTATGGCTCAGGCTCAGAGAAGGATTCAGAAAACACCCCTAGTCAATGACCTACACATGCAAGCTCCCATCTTGATCCAAGATATCCAGGTCTCAATTAATTTCCACCATGGCCAGCCTTAAATTTCCTGGTGCGCCAAAAGAACAGGTCCTAGTGCCTCCTCTGGGGACCGCAAGGCAGATAATTAATCACCAGGATTTGCACTATCTGGGTGAAAGCTTTAGGCTCCCACATCAAAGGGAAGGTGCTAATTAAGCCCTAGCTGCACTGGTAGTGGACATCACCGAAACACCAGCATAGGGACCTTACCTGTGTGACATTAAAAGCATATGTGCATGGGCAGCCCACTAAAATCTGTGGACAGATTCTCAGTGATTCTAATGGACTTTGGATAAGGTCCATGGTGATAAGTGGGATATAAATCATGCAGAGCTTAGATAGATTCCAGGGATCTACAGCTTCCTCAAAATGTAAGGGGTAATATCAGCCAACAACATCCTGGTACTCTTGAGTGCCCTCGGCCCCAAAGCCTTGAATCTGGCTGAGACTGATCCTTTAATCAGCTGCACATCCCTCAACTGTTCCACTGAGTTTGGCTTCCTTTTTCCTCCCTGGGAGCACTTGCTGTACTCGCTCCATGATGCTTCCCCACAGAAACCCTCTCTACTCTCTCAGCCATTTACCATCTTGCCCTGGCCCCAGGCTCCCTGGGACTGTGTGTCAGAAGAAAACTGCCTGCTGTGTCCTTTGATTACTCAGCAGCAGTCCTCTGCTTGGGGGCTAGAATGGCTCTTGCCCAGCTATTCTAGGACAAGGGTGAACTAGTAGTGACTCAGCCCAGCCTCCCTAAAACCTTCACTGGAGAAAAGAGCTTCCTGTGCCATGGGGATGCATGCTCCATGCTTTCACAATGGTTCCCATGCCTTCCCCTCTGCTAGCTGCTCTGTTGAAGCTTTTAAAGGACTTGTTCAGCATGGTCTCCTGCAGAATGGCAGGAGAGATACACATCTTGGGATGTATGAGCTACACAGTGCATCTGAAATGCAAATGTTTATTAAAATCAGCAGCTCTGATCTATGCAGCTGTGGCCACCCAGCATCGTATTTAATATATAACCCAGCTTTCTTGAAGACCAAGGGCCAAGATCCTCAGCTGGTATAAAATGGCACAGCTCCACTAAAACCAGTGGCACCACTGATGATTCACATCAGCTGAGGATTTGGCACTGTGTTTATAAAAGACTTCATTACCATTGGTTTTTCATCGATCCTGTGCTCTGCCATATAGGTACCAGCAAATATAAGGCATGCTTGTCCCCTCTTATGATCTCAGAAGCCGACACCCAGAGATGGGACATACTGGGAAATACACTGGTATGGATAGCTCATCTCTTTAGGGCCCAATCCTGCCATCATCGTTCAGGTTGAGTAGCCCCAGGGAAATCACATGAGGAAGGGAGGCCAAACCAGGCACTTCAGTAGCAAGCTCTTTTGGACAGGGACTGTATGTGTTGTTGTGTGTTCTAGAGCGGAGAACACATGGCCAGCAACCACTAGACAAATAATTATCACAACAATAACTAGCCACTAGCTCAGGCATCTTCACAGTTGCATGCACAATCCTTTTAATTGCACGCTCACAGCAGGCACACAAATAACATGCACACATTTTGTATTTGCATTGTACACATGTATCCCCCAAAACCCAGGTCTAATGTCTTGCCAACCTAGTGAGGCAATGCTGACTAATGGTTAGACTAGGGACTGAGGGTTAGTTCTGCTGTTAGTTCTATTCCTACTTCTGCCATGCATTTGACACTGGGCTCTTAAGCTCTGTGCCTCAGTTGTCCCCCTCTGCAGACTGGGGAAAACAACACCTACCTCTGATGACTGTTGTGATAGTTATTGCTTTAATGTCTATTTCCTTTGCAGATTGGAGCTAAGTGACAGCTATGCAGACTGAGATGGCAATGGGTTCATAACTATAAATACAGTCATGGCTATGTTGCAGATGTTATTGCTCTGAGAAATCATGGCACTGAACACAGTACATACATCCATTTTAATACTGTTAGTAAAGATTTGTGATCCAAGCTTGCAGACCAAACTCCTACTGACTTCAATGGGAGTTTCGCCTGTGAAGGGAGTACACCAAGCACATCTGTACTACCTGGATCACAGGGCTGAGCTCTGTATTCCTCCTAACAGACACACAGCCTACACGGGAGTGCAGCACTTTAGCAGACCTACAATAGCACAGCACATACTGATCTTATGAGCACGTGAGCTTAGCTATGAAGAGCAGGTGAAGCTAGCTGGAGCATGTGTTTCTTTTTATCTCACATTGCTGGTGCCTTAAATTCTCTGCCTCTTGCTGTTTCACAGACTCTTCATCTCATGCTTTCACTAGAGCTCTCAGTGGGGTTTCTTAGCAATAGGTCCTGAATCAAACCCCCAGTGTCTATACTCCTTTCCCTCAATTTAGGACTTGGGATCAAGACCCAGTTGCTATGATGGCAAAATCATCTTGGGCCCCCAACCAAGGTGGGCTTGACACAAGTGCAGAGGGGATGGGAACATCTACACTTGGAGCTGGAAGTGGCTAGCTGCCTTGAGTATGAGCACACCTGGGACTCGAGGTATTTAGCCAGCTAGCCTGTCCCACCACCCACACCATCATGCTACTGTGGCAAATTGCTGGCACTATTATGATGGGTCTCACGCCTTCTCTTCTTTGCGGGGGGGTTCATGGCACCATTTCTTGCCCCTGAATTGGAATATTAATTGCCCCACTAGTGTCCTAGAGGAGGACAGTGGAGAGGGAGGGACCTGGGCTCGCCCTCTACTCCAGGTCCCAGCCCAGGGGCCCTGAGGATAGTGGTGAACCCCTTGAATTGACGGTTCCTTCCCCTGGGTTACTTCCCTCTCCTGCCCTTCAGCTTGTGGGGGGCTTCCTGCCCTCTCTCTGCACAAGCCAGATGCCCCTTACCTAGGGTCTAGGACTTCTTAGCCCACTGCAGCACTCCTCCAAACTGTCCTCTGCTTCCCTTCAAACTGTTCTCTGCTCCAACACCAATCGTTTCTGCTCCTACTCCCACACTGTCTGATTGAAGCATGGGTTTTTATCATGTGACTGACTGCAGGTACTCTAATTGGCTTCAGGTGCTCTAATTAATCTATAGCAAACTTTCTTCCCCTTACAGGGAATAAGACTCCCTTCTAACCCTCTCCTGCTGCCCTCTGGCCATGCTGTATCACACAACCTCCCCCCACCCCTGCTCAACACCATGGGGTTGGGCTACTTGGGACGAGAGGCAGTGTTGTCACAACAGGTCATCAGCGTTGCCATGTTGGCTTCCAGCGGTAGGCTGTACCTGGAAGTGGAAGGGCTGCAGGGATCGGAACCACTTAGTAACTCTTGCGTTCTTCTTCTTGTTTCTGTGCATCCCCTGGAGCGGGGCATGGTCTGTCATGAGGGTAAACTGCCACCCCAGCAGATAGTAGCGGAGAGTCTCCATAGCCCATTTTACTGCTAGACATTCCTTTTCAATGACAGCGTACTTTTGTTCCCTGGGGAGGAGTTTCCGGCTGAGGTACAAGATTGGGTGTTCCTCCTCCCCTACCATCTGTGAAAGGACGGCTCCTAGGCCTACCTCCAAGGCTTCTGTTTGTAGGATGAATTCCTTCTTGAAGTCTGGGGCTATGAGTACTGGATGGCAGCACAGGGCCGTCCTTAAATCTGCAAATGCTTCCTCTGTCTCATCAGTCCACTTTACTATCTCAGGCCTTGCCTAACTGATCAACTAGCTCATCAATGCATGGTATCGGATCGGCATCGAATTGGGATACTTCATTCAATTTCCAGAAGTCGTAGCAAAATCTCAGGATGCCATCAGGCTTGGAGACTAGGACGATAGGGCTGGCCCACTGACTGTGCGATTCTTCAGTAACCTCGAGATCCAGCATCTTCACTTCTATCCTAATTTCTTCCCTTTTAGCTTCCGGTATTCGATACGGTCTTATCGTCACCCTTACTCCGGGGCTGGTGACAATATGACGTTGGACCAGTGTCGTATGGCCTGGTTGTGTACAGAACATGTCCTGGTTCCGGTGGATCATCTCAATGACCTCTGTTCATTGTTCTGGGGTTAATTCAGGAGATATCTTTACCTGCCCCTGTGGGTTGTCTGTCTGGGGTGGAGCTCCTCGGATGACGAGACACGTGTCTCGGTCATGCCAGGGCTTCAGTAAGTTGACGTGGTAGATTTGCTCTGGCTTTCGGTGGTCTGGTTGTCTGACCTTATAGTCCACCTCCCCAATGGCTTCCACTGTCTCATATGGTCCATGCCACCTGGCTAGGAGTTTGCCTTCTGCTGTTAGCACTAGCACCATCACTCATTCCCCCAGCTGAAATCTCCATACTTTCACCCAACGGTTGTAATATGTCTGCTGGGTCTCTTGTGCTTTTTCCAAATGTTCTCATACTATAGGCATTACTCGAGTTATTCGCTCTCTCATCTGTGTCACGTGCTCAATGACATTCTTTCCTGGGTTGGGTTGTTCTTCCCAATCTTCCTTGGTGACATCTAATATCCTGCATGGGTGGTGTCCGTATAGTAGTTCAAAGGGAGAGAAACCAGTGGACTCCTGGGAGACTTCTCGTATAGCAAACATTAGATACGGTAGAAGGGTATCCCAGTCTTTTCCGTCTTGTGCTACCACCTTCCAGGTCATACTTTTAAGGGTATGATTAAACCGCTCGACCAGTCCATCTGTTTGTGGATGGTAGACTGAGGTCCGTATGGCCTGGATGCGGAGTAGGGCACATAAGTCCTTCATTAATTTTGACATGAAAGGGGTTCCTTGGTCTGTCAGGATCTCCTTAGGGATGCTCACTCTGGCAAAAACCTGTAGTAGCTCTTTCGCTATTGCCTTGGATGTGGGGTTTCTTAAAGGAATGGCTTCGGGATATCGCATGACATAGTCAAGGATGACTAGTACGTTTCAGTGGCCCCATGCCAATCTTTCCAGTGGGCCCCCTATGTCCATGGCTATCCCCTCGAAAGGGATGTCAATAATAGGAAAAGGTACTAATGGGGCCTGCAAGCAAGGTCAGGGGTTATGCAACTAGTATTCAGGGCAGGAGGCACAATAACACTGGACTTCTGCGTGTATCCCTGGCCAAAAAAACCTTCTTAGGACTCTATCCAGTGTTTTGTCTACTCCTAGATGTTCCCTAAATAGATGAGTGTAAGCTAAGTCTAATACTGCCCTTGTGTGTTTCCGTGGGACTAAGAGTTGCTCTATTTATTCCCCATATATTTGCTGTATCCTGTACAAGAGATGGCATTTGAGCACATAATATGGCCTTGGGCCTTTGATCTTTCCTTCCACAGGTACATCATTTACTTCCACTACCTCTTCCCTCACATTTGCATATAGCCGATCATTGGCCTGGTCCTGCCCAAAATTCTCACGTGCGGTACCTATCTGACCTAATTCTAGGGAGCCTATTTCTACTCTTCCCCCTGGGTTGCTCCTACTTGGGCTAGGAACCGCCTCCAAGTCCTCCCTGGCCTGAATTATCTCCTGGCCTCCTGAACAGGTTCGCCTACCCACAAGGGAAGTTTTTTGATTCTCTGCTAGAATCCTGGTCCCTAATCTTTTATCTGCCCTCCTTTCCCGCCTAGACTTTTGGGTTTTCTCAGGGGATGAGAATAACTCTGGAGCAAATTTGGCAAACATTGGGGTGAGGCTATCTGTAGGTGCCTCCGTCTCAGCCTGGGGGTTGTTACCCTCCCCTGGCTCTATTGGGGTAAGTAAGCTCTCAAACCCAGGGAAGTCCTTACCGATTAAGACAAAATAGGGGAGCTTGGGGACCACCACTGCAGTCACTCTGGTAGTATTCCCCTGGATCTCAATCCATACTGGGATGTGGGGTAGAAATTCACGGTGCCATGAACACATGTTACCTCTGTGTTTTTTGGCTCGGGTTAATTGGTCTCGCCCCACCAACTTCCCCGAGACCAGCATGACAGCACTCCCAGAATCTATTAATGCTATGGTCTTAATACCATTCATTTTTACTGATCTTGTATACCCATGTGAGGTCATTGTGATCCCTACCAGGCCAATTAGGCCACATTGCTCCCCGTAATTCCCCAGATTACACTGCACAGATTCTTCTCTGTTGGGGCATTGGGCTGCTATATGCCCCAATTCCCCACACCCATAACACTGCCCCCTTATTCTGGTTGTCACCCTCTGCCTGGGGCTATTTGGCCGACCCCCTACCTCTCTTCCCAACCCCCTAGATCCCTTCTTGGCCTCGGGCCATTCCTCGGTGTCTTTCCTCCCTGTTACAGTTCTCCTGCAGTTCTCGACAGTCCGGGGCCTTGGGTTTGGGGTTGGCTTCCTGGTTTGCCGTGTCTCCCTGCCTGGGGTCTGGAACAGTTCACGGGCTGCCAGCTGTCTTTCCAAGAGGGAGACCAACTCATCATAGGTGGAGGGTTCATTCTGGCCAACTCAAGCCTGGAGGCCTGGTGGTAGCCCCTCCATATACCAGTCCAGTACCAGGACCTCCATCATCTTCTCAGAGCTGAGGGCCTCAGGGCACAGCCATTTCCGGGTCAGATGGATCAGGTCAAACAATTGTGATCGGGGTGTCTTGTCCTCTGTATACTGCCACTCATGGAACCTCTGGGTTCGTAATGCCATCGTTACTCCAGATCTGGCCAGGATCTCTGCCTTCAGCTGGGGGTAATCTGCTGCAGTTTCTGAAGCCATATCGTAGTAGACCTTCTGGGCCTCCCCCCACAGGAATGGGGCGAGGATATCAGACCACTGATCTCGGGGCCAGGCCTCCCACAGGGCTGCTCTTTCAAAAGCCAGGAGGCATGTCTCCACATCATCCTCCCATGTCATTTTCTGTAGGCAATGGCTGGCCCATATGGTCTGGGTCCCTTCACAGTTGCGGTTCAGTTCCATAAGGGCCTTCATCTGGTTCACCAGGTCTTTCAGCAGGGCCCGGTCCTGGGCAGCCTGACTCATCAACAGATGATTAGTCTCCTGCTGCATCTGAGTCGCCTCCTGTTGGGCGGTTGCTTGGACCCGGGTAGCCTCCTGCTGGGCTGCGGTGCCTTGTATTAGGGCCTTGACCACATCATCCATCTTAAAGATGGGAGGGTTTTGGCTAACCCTGGTTTAAGACCCCAGCGCGGAAATCTCACCCCTGACACCATGTGTGGCAAATTACCAGCACTATTATGATAGGTCTCACGCTTTCTCTTCTTTGCGGGGGGTTCACGGCACCATTTCTTGCCCCTGAATTGGAATATTAATTGCCCCACTAGTGTCCTAGAGGAGGGGAGTGGAGATGGAGGGACCTGGGCTCACCCTCTACTCCAGGTCCCAGCCCAGGGGCCCTGAGGATAGTGGTGAACCCCTTGAACTAATGGGTCCTTCCCCTGGGCTACTTCCCTCTCCTGCCCTTCAGCTTGTGGGGGGGCTTCCTGCCCTCCCTCTGCACAAGCCAGGTACCCCTTACCTTGGGGCTTGGACTTCTTAGCCCACTGCAGCACTCCTCCAAACTTTCCTCTGCTTCTCTTCAAACTGTTCTCTGCTCCAACACCAATCTTTTCTGCTCCTACTCCCACACTGTCTGATTGAAGCATGGGGTTTTATCATGTGACTGACTGCAGGCGCTCTAATTGGCTTCAGGTGCTCTAATTGGCATCAGGTGCTCCAATTAATCTATAGCAAACTTTCTTCCCCTTACAGGGAATAAGGCTCTCTTCTAACCCTCTCCTGCTGCCCTCTGGCCGTGCTGTATCACACTACCCTGTGATTTTTAGTGTTCTAGCTCACTCAGAGTGGGGTGGTTATGTCTAGCCAAGCTGAAAATTACAGATCTAACTCAAAGTATAGATGTACTCTTAGTTTCAAGCCACCTTTACATTCCAACCTAGGGCCAGGCTGATTCCTGGGGTAAGTCAGAGTAGCCTCAGGGCGGTTCTAATTTATACTCATCTGTGTATGGCCCCTAGGGGCTGTTCTGGCAATTGGAGGCTTCCAGGGCATAAGGATGCCTTGGCCACTCCCTATTCCCCCTGCCACCAGGGTAAGACCATGAGGCAGTGTTGGGTAGAAGCCAACCTGGCAGTTTTGTGACACCAAGGATTCCTCCAGCACTATGGCCTTGAGACTGGCAAGAGTTCAAAAGGACTGTTAGCCCAGAGAGGTCTTTGAAGCATGGACAGAGATGCCCTTTGAGAGATTAGTACCCAGATACCAGAGGAACGGACTGCTAGATGAGATAAGTTAGATGGTGCCGACTCTGCCATTAACAGGGGGAGGGTTGATGGAGAAGTTCCAAATTGGGTTAAATATTACTGGTGTAGGGACAATCTTCTTCTCAAAACCCAAGTAAGTGGGGATCCTCTCACCGAACCTGGAACCTGGACATGTAGCAGAAACATGGTGGCAACAGCCAAGGCCTGCTATGCCTCATCCAGTGTCTATTTCTCTCCTAAACTTCCCTACAGCAGATAGGGGGTGAGATGTCCTCTCCACAGCTTGGCCATCTTGTGGATCTGCAGCTGTTCTGCTTCTCTTTGAACCTTGCATGTCCACCTAAGGGGGGAAGGGTCTAGCCATTAGTAATCTAGGCCAGAGTATGGTAGGAAATAATTATAGATCAGGTAGAACAGAAGAGGCAGGCAGGGAGCTACAAGGTCATTCTGAGGTCCAATCTTGCTCATGCTATATGATACTTCAGTGATGTGCTGTAAAGAGTGAGCTGCCTGCTGTGCACTTTTGCAGATAACATGAAAAGATGAAGGCTGGTCAGTATAAAAGAGAATGATGGAATCCCAGAAGACTTCAATACGGAGAAGCCTGGGCTGATGTGGCTCCTACACCATTTCTAATAGCAGAGATGGGCTCAAGGCACAGCATTCAGCTCTGGATCCAGATTTCAAACATCCTAAATTTGAGGGAGAGATTAGATCTTGGTTTTTGTTTCAGTCCATTATAAAGGTCAGAGAAATTCACAAAATGTGGATGTAGTTCCAGGCTCAGATTCTGAACAGTCCCCTGAAGTTGGAAGGTGTTTGGGCTAGGGGTCCAGCTCTAGGTAAAACACTGAAACAATGAGGGACTGGGTCAGAAAATGGCAAATGCAATTACATCTTTAATGTGCATTTGTTGCAAGAAAGTGATCAGGAGAAAACAGAATGGACACTAACTATACATTCACAAATTGCGGGAATTGGCGTTTCCAGAGATTTTTAATGAACAAGATTCAGAGTTTCCATCTTAAGTTTGAATTGGACCAAATTGGTATAGTCCAGAATAGTCATTATCAGCTGCCACCTGTTCAGCACCCTTTAGGGAATCGTTTGGTGCTCTCAGTCCTTTCTTTCCTCAGCATACAAGTGGACACATCACTAAACAGCCACAACTACTGGCATCTTTCCCCTGCTTTGCAAACACAGCCCATCCACTATATAGAATCCAAACTCACCTTTCCTGGAGTTTGGCTTTGTTAGCAAAGAAAAACAAAAATAAGGTAGCAGAGCTCAGCTCAAGCCTTCCGCCTGGGGTTTGCTGCTGCCATGGCTCTTCCCCCAGGACAGCTCAGCCCACACCCTAGATCCCCTCTTCCTCAGAAATCCATCTTCCTTCAATCCAGGGAGAAAGCCATCTGACTCAGAGAGGCAGCCAAACCCACTTAACTGTAGCGTAGATGTGGTGGCATGGGCTTCAGTAACACAGGTAGGTCCTCAGAGTCTCCAGCATGCTTGTCCAGACCATGCTGAAGCCTGTACGGTCACATCTTCATTGCCATGTGTAGCCATGCTGTGAAGGAATGTCTACACAAGCTGCAATCACATCACCGATGGCAGTGTAGACATACTGGAAGTCGCAGTCTCAGCAGACACTCAGCTACGTGACTGGGGTTTATCAGTGTCATTTGTACTGTGGTGGTGCCTGGGAGAAGACCCCCATTATGCAGGGTGCTGTACACCCACAAGGATGGTCCAGACCCCATGCAGACTACCCTGCTCCACGTCAAGGTTAAGGCACATTGGAAGGGCAGTGCAAGGGAGCCGGCTCTGCTCCTGCCCATGTTGCACCTGCTTCACAAATACACAGAGAACTTGAGGCTCTGGTTCTATCAGTCTGGCTCCTTTGACACGTGCTAAATTTGCTTTAAAGAAGGAGAAAAAAAACAAGAGGAACTAACTTAAAACCATCAGCACAATGCCTGGTAGCAGTTAGGGAAGCAAGCAGAACACACATTGGGATGTCTAAAGAAAGAGAGCAACACAAGTCACAACAAAGAATTACAATACAAGAACTGAAGGTTGGTGCCCTGGGACCAAGAGCACTATGCACACAATTAATTGCTGCTGCCACTTCACAAGGAAAGGCCAAGCATTTGGATAAGGCACAGTGAAGAGCAGTTTGGCTGAGAGAGCAGCAGAAGCTAGCAGGGAAGTAAGGCGAGGGGTTTGTTTCTGGAAAAGGGGGATGAGTACAGAGGAGACGCATGCAACAAAACAGTCTGAATCAACTTCCCCAGCAAGAGGCCTTGGCATCAGTCAAGTCCCACTTTGGGTATGTCTACGCCTAGTGTGTTCCTGTGTGCTAGGTCACACGTTAGCTGAGCCCAGCACTGAGAGCCCATATACCACAGCTAGTGGAGCTGCAGTCACATTAGCCGTGGAGCTTGGTCTTTTGTGCTAGAATTTTGGGGTGCATACCCTGGGTCCTCAGCGCCAAGCTACTTGGAGCCACTTAAGTCACTGGTTTAGGATGCACTGTGGCAGAACCTGTCAGTCCTTCCTATGCCCCTCTGTGGGTGTTTTCAGCCCACCACATTTTTACAGAGCCTTTTCCAGCTCTGCACACTTCTCCATTCATTTGGTACAACCAGAGGATGAGCCTGAGTCTGTTGGACAAGCTGCTCCTGTTTCTGGCTGAAAGGATTATGAAGCAGAGCAGATGCTGGGCAAGATGCTGGCTGGCATTTTGGGGAGCACTTTGAGATACAGAAAATAGTGAGACTCAGAGGGGGATACATTCGTGGCTCACTAGACAGACATGAATACCACAATTGCTGCTTATTATCCAGTGCAGGTGGAAGCAGCCCAGAGGAGTGTTCTAAGTTCACCACTGTGGTCTGAGTGTTAGTTTTCACTTACACATATGCATGCTCAATTCTGAACTGATATAGTCCCCTAATCCCCTCAAAGATGCCCATTCCACACAGTGTTTAAAGCAAGGGTGGGCAAACTACGGCTCAGGGGCCACATCTGGCCCATCAGATGTTTTAATCTGGCCCTTGAGCTCCCAACGGGGAGTGGGGTCTTGGGCTTGCCCTGCTCCGCATGTGCTGTGGCTCTGCATGGCTTCTGGAAGCAGAAGCATGTCCCCCCTCTGGCTCCTACACATAAGGGAGCCAGGGGGCTTCACATGTTGCCCGTGCCCCAAGCACCGCTCCCATTGGCTGGGAACTGTGAGCATTCATGGCCCACCATACAATTTCCATACCCAGATGTGGCCCTCAGGCCCACCTCTGGTTTAAAGAGTAGTTCCCTCCTCTGGGATCTGTACAGCTTTAGACTAATAGCCCCTTTGTCATAACTATAAAGGGAAGGGTAACAACCCTCCTGTATACAAAACTATTAAATCCCTCCTGGCCAGAGGCACCAAAATCCTTTTACCTGTAAAGGGTTAAGAAGCTCAGGTAACCTGGCTGACACCTGACCCAAAGGACCAATAAGGGGACAAGATACTTTCAAATCTTGGGGGGAAAGGGTGGGCTTTTGTTTGTACTCTTTGTTTTGGTGGTGTTTGCTCTTGGCACTAAGAGGGACCGGACATCAATCCATGTTTTCCAAATCTTTCTGAACAAGTCTCTCATATTTCAAACTTGTAAGTAACAGCCAGGCAAGACCTATTAGTTTATTTTTGTTTTCTCAACTTGTTAAGTTTATCTTTGCTAGAGGGAAGTTTATCCCTGTTTTGTTGTAACTTTGAAACTAAGGCTAGAGAGGGTTCCTCTGGGCTCTTTGAATCTGATTACCATGTAAAGTTATTTTCCATCCTGATTTTACAAAGATGATTTTTACATTTTCTTTGAAATAAAAGAAGTACTTTAAGAACCTGACTGATTTTTCCATTGTCCAAAGACCCAGGGGTTTGGGTCTTTGATCACTTTGTAACCAATTGGTTAGGATCTTATTCTCAAGCCTCCCCAGGAAAGGGGGTGTAAGGGTTTGGGAGGATATTTTGGGGGAAGAGGAACTCCAAGTGGTCCTTTCTCTGTTTCTTGTTAAATCGACTTGTCTGTGTCTAGAGTACCAGGTTAACCAAGCGGTCAGGAAAGCTTAGGGGGCTTTCATGCAGGTTCCCCACATCGCGTACCCTACAGTTCAGAGTGGGGAAGGAACCCTAGACATGGTGCAAGTTGGTGGGATCATTTTTGAACAAAAAGCACTGCAGGATTTTAAAAGGAACAAATTGTTCTTGTTAGAGTTTCTTTTTCCTCTGCCTGAAGGCAGAGGGGTCAAGTTACAGTTAGTAAAGGAATTCACAGCTGGTTGTTGTTTTTTTCTTTTAACTCTTGTGTATAGCTAGGTTAAACCCAGAAAGGCTGAACACTAAATGCTTGTGAATAGTCTCTGTAAAACAAGAAGAAGAAGTGGGACCGCTAAACACACTTGAGGATGGAGTGGAGGTTAAGGGTATCTAGGGCATGGCCCAAATATCATATAACAAAATATTGGCCTCAGTCTTAATGAGGTAATGAGGAGCTTAGGGATATGGTAGGATGACAAATGGAATGAGGATATGGAGGTAGATATTACCCATCCGAGGTATTAAGCCAAAACTCGAACAGCTTAATTGGGACGAAATCGGAGGCCCAGATAATCTTCATCCAAGAATTATTAAAGGAACTGGCACATCTTTAATTGGAAAGCCCATTACAAGTATTTTAATGAATCAGTAAATCTCAGGTGGTTGTCATTATGCTGGAGAATTGCTAATATAGTTCCTATTTTTATAGTAAAGGAGAAAACGTGATTCTTGAGTAACTATAGCGCTGTTAGTTTGATACATACTCAGAAGGTCTTGGAAATTTTTTGAATGAGAAAGTAGTTAAGGACATTGAGGTCAATGGTAATTGGGACAAAATACAAAGATGATGTTCAAACAGATCTCCTTCTTTGAGAAGGTAACAGATTTTTAGACAGAGGAAACACAGTGGATCTAATTACTTGCTCAGTAAGGCATTTGATACGCGCACATGGGGATTATGAGTTAAACAGGGATCAATATGAAACTTGAAGGATGGATAGGAACTGGTTAAAGGGGGAGACTACACGGGTTACTGAAAGAGGTGATGTCGGATGAAGGAGGTTACTGTGGACATCGGTTTTGGACCATTTATATTACTAGACCTTGGCACAAAAAGTGGAATGTGCTAATAGAGTTGCGGATGACGCAAAGCTGGGAGGTATTGCTAACAGAGAAGACTGGATATCTACAGGAAGATCTGGATGACCTTGTAAATTGGAGTAATATATAGGATGAATTTAAATATGGAAAAAGTGCGAAGGTTCATGCATTTCGGATTAAATAACAAGAATTATTGGTTATAACTGGGACACATTCAGTTGGAAGTAACAGAGGAGGGAAGGAGCCTATGGAGTATTAGGTTCATACGATGAAGTATGACCCACCAATGTGATATATGGGCGTTAAAAAAGCTAATGCAGTTTTAGGATGCATCAGACGAGGGTAATTTCATTAAAAGATACGCAGAATGATTTAGTAACCGTTATACCAAGGCACTGGTTGAGACTCATCTGGAATACTGTGTGCAGTTCTGGTCTCCCATGTTGAAGAAGATGAAATTCAAACTGGAACAGTACAGAGAAGGGCTACTAGGATGACCGAGGAATGAAAAACCTGTTCTTATTGAAAGGAGACCTCAAAGAGCTTGCCCTTGTGTTAGCCTAACCAAGAAGGCTGGGGAGATATGAATTGCTCTTTACATAAATATACTCAGAGGATAAAATTCAGAGCATGGGGAGGTAATATCTCTAAGCTTAGTACCTGTGGGACACAGAGACAAATGGATATAACATGGACCTAGGAAGTTGACTGAAATTAGATAGGTTCTAACATTGAGGAGTGAAGTTCTGGACCAGCCTCCGGGGGAGGTAGTGGGGGCAATAAGACACAGTCTGGCTTCAAGACTAACTGAATAAGTGTTAATGGAGAGGGATAGTATGATGGATAACCTAATTTTGGCAAATTAATTGAATCTTTGATTAGTTAGCAGGTAAATTATCCACATGGTCTGTGATGGGATGTTAGATGGGTGGGATTTGAGTTACACAAGAGAATTCTTTCCTGGGTGCTGGCTGGTGAGTCTTGTCCATATGCTCAGGGTTTAACTGATTGCCATATTTGGGGTCGGGAAGGAATTTTCCTCCAGGGAAGATTGGCAGAGGCTCTGGAGGTTTTTCGCCTTCCTCTGCAGTGTGGGGCATGTGTCAGTTGCTGGAGGATTCTCTGCTCCTTGAGGTCTTTAAACCACCATTTGAGGACTTCAATAACTCAGACATAGGTCAGGGGTTTGTTCCAAGAGTGGGTGGGTGAGATTCTGTGGCCTGCATTGTGCAGGAGGTCAGACTAGATGACCAGAATGGTCCCTTCTGACCTTAAGTCTATGAATCTATGAAAATAAGCAGCCTCTGAGCTGAGTACCCCCCAGTTTCAGTGAACTGCAGAAAGGGTATAGCCCAGTGCAAGAAAGCAGGAAAACGAGTACTAGTAACGCAGCTAATAAATTAGAGCTGGCCAGACTGGAAGCACAAGAGAAAGAAAAGGAGCATAAGAGACTGATCAAATTAAAACAACTCGATAAGGAAGTTGCTGAAAGAGAAGAGAAAGCCAAAGAGGCTGCCCACAAGAGAGCTAGATGGGAAGCTAAAACTGTAATTGAGGTGAAGGAGATTGAAACCAAATGGGTGGAGTTGGCAGAAAAGAAAAAAACTAGTAGCAGTTGGAGCAAATATCAGAATATCAAAAACAAAATCTTATCACCGGGGGCAACCTAAGGCCCCACTTACATCCCAAGGAAAATCCCAGACACCTTATCGCAACCAACCTCACCCCAGTTTTAAATGTAATGAGCTGGGGCATGTGAAGGCCAACTTCCCCAAGAACCCCAGCAGATTACAGTTCATTACATCAGAGTCACACCCAAGGTCCTCAGGCCCAGATGCCTTCCAGGTACCCTCAGAGCAAAAGGAAACTGTGATTGTGGATGGGAAGAAGTTTACAGCGTGGAGGGACACTGGAGCATAGGGTCAGCTATCCACCAATCCTTAGTGGACCCCAAATTCGTCAACCCAGAGGCCCAAGTCACGATTCAACCATTCATGTCAAAATCTTTAAACTTGCCTACAGCTGAGTTGCCTGTCCAGTAAAAGGGCTGGTAAGGAATGTGGACTTTTGCAGTCTATGATGATTATCCCATTCCCATGCTGCTGGGGGAAGATTTGGCCAACCATGTGAAGCTAGCCAAGAGGATGGGAATGGTCACCTGCAGCCACGCTAAGCAAGCTTTCATACCTATCCCTGTTCCTGAGCCTTCCACCAGGGCCTCGTCTGTGTTACCAGAGACCCAGACAGAGGTGGTAGAACTGGATCTCCTGCCAACAACTGCAACAGCTGAAGTGGATCCAGTCCCAGAGACCCAGCCAAAGCCAGTCCCAGAACCAGAACAGGAGAAGCAACCAGCACCAGAACCGTTGCCAGCACTGACGCCAGCGCTTGCAAACCCATCTACAACTTCAACACCAGAGGGCACCACCGAGCCTGCACTGGCAGCAGATAACCCTACACAAGAGGCTCAGTCAGAGCCTGAAATCCCACATTGTGCACCAGTGGAGAGTGGTTCACTGTCAGTGGAAATAGCCCCATCACCTGCATTGCTTCCAGAGGGACCAAGCCCAAGTCCACAATCCAGTGAGGAACTGATGTCTCCAGCATCAAGGGAACAGTTCCAGGCCAAGCAGGAAGCAGATGAAAGCCTCCAGGTTGCTTGGACAGTGGCACGGAGCAACCCATCACCTCTCAGCTCTTCTAATCTATCCCAGTTTGTTGTAGAAAGAGGACTTTTATACAAGGAAACTCTGGTGGGCACCAGGAAGACTTGCATCCTCAGAGACAGTTGGTAGTTCCAACTAAGTACCAGGTAAAGCTCTTGAGCTTAGCCCATGATCATTCTAGTGGCCATGCTGGGATGAACAGGACCAAAGATCATTTGGGGAGGTCATTCCACTAGGAGGGAATAGGCAAGGATGTTTCTACTTATGTCTAGTCTTGTGAGGTGTGCCAAAGACCGGGAAAGCCCCTCTCCAGCCACTCCCCATAATTGAGGTCCCATTTCAGCTAGTAGCTGTGGATATTCTGGATCCTTTCCCAAAGAAGACACCCAGAGGAAAGCAGTACATACTGACTTTCATGGATTTTGCTACCCGATGGCCAGAAGCAGTAGCTCTCAGCAACACCAGGGCTAAAAGTGTGTGCCAGGCACTAACAGACATTTTTGCCAGGGTAAGGTTGGCCCTCCGACATCCTTACCCATTCAGGAATTAATTTCCTGGCAGGGACCATGAAAAGCCTGTGGGAAGCTCATGGGGTGAACCACTTGGTTGCCATCCCTTATCACCAAACAAATGGCCTGGTGGAGAGGTTTAATGGAACTTTAGGGGCCATGATGTGTAAATTCATAAATGAGCCTTGCACGTATGCAGTGACAGCAGATCAAGGAGCTGTGCACCAGCTTCATGCCCATATTCTCAGCCACCCCAGGATGGACCAAACGGGCATACCACTCCGTTGACACAGGTAACGCTCACCCAATTAAAGCCCAACCTTACTGGTTATCTCCTCAAGCTAAAACTGCTATAGAATGGGAGATCCAGGATATGCTACAGATGGCTGTAATCCACCCCTCTGACAGTGCATGAGCATCTCCAGTGGTTCCAGTTCCCAAACCAGATGGGGAGATACGTTTTTGCGTGGTCCACTGTAAGCTAAATGCTGTAACTCGCCCAGATAACTATCTAATGCCACGCACAGATGAACTATTGGAGAAACTGGGACATACCCAGTTCATCTCTATCTTAGACTTAACCAAGGAGTACTGGCAGGTACCGCTAGATCAGTGATCCCCAATGTGGTGCCCATGGTTGCCATGACACCCGCCGGGGCATTTATGTGTGCCCGCCTAGTGCCTAGCAGGGGAGAGAAGCCATGGCCCTGTGCCTGCCAGGGACAGAGAACTCTGGAGCTGCAGGTTGCAGGTGCCAGTGTTCTCGGTCCCTGGCAGGCGCAGGGCCATGGCTTAAGCCAGAGAGAAGCCGCAGCCCCACGCCTGACGGAGACAGAGAACTCTGGGGCTGCTTGGGGCAGCAAAAAGCCAGGAGCTGGTCCTGGCCAGAGCCCTGCAGCTGGAGAGCCAGAGCATCGTCCCCTGGAGCCGAGCCCAGGCTGCGGCAGTGAGAGGGGCTCTCGGAGTGTGTGAGAAGCCGGGGAGGGAGGGAAGTGGGGCCCAGGATGCAGGGAGGGAGGAGGGGTCCTGCTGCTGCCACTGCTAATGCCATTGTTGCTGTCTGAGTCTCCCTAGGGTGGCGTGGCTCTGCAGGGCACTGCCAGGCTGGGCAGGGGGCATGGATCCTGGCTCACACGCTGATGGGGCAAGTAGCTGGGCAGCCCGAGCTGCCAGGAAGCTGCCACCACCCCCTCCTGCCCCTGGACCCAGTCCCCCCTGCACTTCTCCCACCTCCCCCGGGCACCCACAACACCAAGGGTGGAGAGAGGCAGAGCACAGCTCTGAGTGGGGCAGTGGGAGATGCTGCCCCGCTGAGGAAACCCCCGCAGCTCAGGCACCTGGGGATCAGTGTCCATCCTCTCAGCTCTGCCTGCATGAGTCTGGGGAAGCAGCTGTCAGTGCCTGCCCCTCTCATCTCTTGTGCCCCCCATCCCACTCGCAGCCTCTTCACTTGTACCTCCCCTCATCGGTCCTTCGCCGAATCCCTTCTTCTTGTACTCTCCCTTCATCTGCACCTCTCCCCTTGTTCCCTCCCCCAGCCCTCACCTCCCACACCTCCCCTTCCCCTGCACCTCTCCTCCCGCAACTCTCCTGATACCCCCTCTCCTCCTCCACCCTCCTCTATGAGTACATCACACCCCACTTCTCTGCCAGTGTAGAACCCCCAAGCACCCCCACACCCGCTTCTCTGCCTGAACCCTCTTTACTAGATCCCCATCCCTTTCTGGGTACAAGGTTTGAGGGTTAATCCCTATGCCTTCCATGTGCATTTGGGTGCATGTGCGGGAGAGCCCAGGGCTGGGGTAGGGGGTAGCCAAAATGTTTTTTGCTTGGGGTGGCAAAAAACCTAGAGCTGGCCCTGCCCCGGCAGGTGCAGGGCCCGTGTAATGCCCAGCAGGGGAGAGAAGCTGGGGCCGGTGCCTGCTGGGGACAGAGTACTCCGGGGCTGCAGGCGCTGGTGTTCTCTGTCCTCGCGGCTTCTCTCTTCTCTCTGGATTCATATATTATGTAATATTAAATATGATGTGTTTCATATTATTTAATGTACAAATACAAAGTAAGCCTTGAAAAATTGTTGGTGCCCACCACACTCTTCTGAAAACATGAATGTGCTACTGGACACAAAAAGGTTGGGGACCACTGCGGCTGGATGAATCCACCAAGGAAAGGTCATCCTTCATCACCCATGTTGGGCTGTATGAATTTAATGTGCTCCCTTTCGGGCTGCAAAATACACCTACCACCTTCCAAAAACTTGTAGATGGTCTCCTAGCGGGGGTGGGAGAATCTGCCATCTTCTACCTTGATGATGTGGCCATCTTTTCTGATTCATGCGAAGAACACCTGGAACATCTGCAAAAAGTCTTCGAGCGCATAAGGGAGGCAGGACTGACTGTTAAGACTAAAAAGTGTCAAATAGGCCTAAACAGAGTGACATACCTTGGACACCAGGTGGGTAAAAGAACTATCAATCCCCTACAGGCCAAAGTGGATGCTATCCAAAAGTGGTGTGTCCCAAAGTCAAAGAAACAGGTCCAATCCTTCTTAGGCTTGGCTGGATATTATAGGCGATTTGTACCACACTACAGCCAAATTGCTGCCACGCTGACAGACCTAACCAAAAAGAAACAGCCAAATGCAGTTCAGTGGACTGAGGAGTGTCAGAAGGCCTTTAACCAGCTTAAAGTGACACTCATGTCTGACCCTGTGCTAAGGGCCCCAGACTTTGAGAAACCATTCCTAGTAACCACAGATGCGTCTGAGTGTGGTGTGGGAGCAGTTTTAATGCAGGAAGGATTTGATCAAAAATTCCATCCTGTCGAGTTTCTGAGCAAGAAAGTGTCTGAAAGGGAAAGCCACTGGTCAATCAGTGAAAAGGAATGCTATGCCATTGTTTACGCACTGGAAAAGTTACGCCCATACATTTGGGGACAGCGTTTTCAACTACAAACTGACCATGCTGCGCTAAAGTGACTTCATACTGCCAAGGGAAATAACAAAAAAATTCTTCAGTAGAGTTTAGCTCTCCAAGATTTTGATTTTGAAATACAACACATTTCAGGAGCTTCTAACAAAGTGGCTGATGCACTGTCCCATGAAAGTTTCCCAGAATCAACTGGTTAAAAATTGTTTTGGAATGTGGGACATAGTTAGTTTTTATATAATCAGTGTATGTATGTCTAAAGGTGCATGTGTCTTATTTACTATGTTTTCTCCCAGAGCTCCAGGAAGAAATCATAGTCAGTGTGGAACCGGCTGTCCAGCATTGTCTGTGATTTGGGGGGCGTGTCATAACTATAAAGGAAAGGGTAACAACCCTCCTGTGTACAATACAATTAAATCCCTCCTGGCCAGAGGCACCAAAATCCTTTTACCTGTAAAGGGTTAAGAAGCTCAGGTAACCTGGCTGACACCTGACTCAAAGGACCAATAAGGGGACAAGATACTTTCAAATCTTGAGGGCGGGGGGGCTTTTGTTTATGCTCTTTGTTTTGGTGGTGTTCGCTCTTGGCACTAAGAGGGACCAGACATCAATCCATTTTCTCCAAATCTTTCTGAACAAGTCTCTCATATTTCAAACTTGTAAATAACAGCCAGGCAAGGCATATTAGTTTATCTTTGTTTTCTCAACTTGTGAATTTTACCTTTGCTAGAGGGAAGTTTATCCCTGTTTTGTTGTAACTTTGAAACTAAGGCTAGAGGGAGTTCCTCTGGGCTCTTTGAATCTGATTACTCTGTAAAGTTTCCATCCTGATTTTACAAAGGTGATTTTTACATTTTCTTTGAAATAAAGTACTTCTTTTAAGAACTGACTGATTTTTCCATTGTCCAAAGACCCAGGGGTTTGGGTCTTTGATCACTTTGTAACCAATTGGTTAGGAAATTATTCTCAAGCCTCCCCAGGGAAGGGGGTGTAAGGGTTTGGGGGGATATTTTTGGGGAAGAGGAACTTCAAGTGGTCCTTTCCATGTTTCTTCTTAAATCCCTTAGTGGTGGCAGCATACCAGGTTTTAAGCTAAGCCAGTAGAAATAAGCTTAGGGGGGTTTCATGCAGGTCCCCACAACTGAACTCTAGAAGGAGGCTCTCTGCTGGTC
The DNA here is from genome assembly GCF_003597395.2 of Chelonoidis abingdonii. Taxonomy (NCBI): domain Eukaryota; kingdom Metazoa; phylum Chordata; order Testudines; family Testudinidae; genus Chelonoidis; species Chelonoidis abingdonii. The sequence continues at coordinate 32,017,933 of NC_133777.1, forward strand.
TCACGGAAGGTAACAATGGGGATAGGCCAAGGGCAGGTTCAAGGGATCTATTATTATTTAGATCCAGTCATCCCATAGGCTACAATAGGAGCCATAGTGGGATGTAGCCCTGGCCTTGAGTTAGGGGCTGAATTTCACTGTCCCAAATCCCAGGCACTTCATCTAGCTAATGCATGATTACTTGATCTTTATCCCACAGCTTCTTCCTGCAGGGTTTCTTATACCTTTCCCTGAAGCATCTGGTACTGGCCACTGATCAAGAGAGGATCCTGGATGGACCCCTTGGATGATACAATCTGACAGTTCTTGTGTTCACATGCACATGAATTTCAAGCAACGTGAGGAAGGCAAAGATTCAACACCCCAGACGTGGCTTTGGCACACTGAACAACACAGAGAGAATCAGCACCTTGGAGAGCAACCCAGGAAGTTGCTGAAGGCTCCGCATCGGCGCAGTGGGTCAGAAACAACTTCAGACTCAATTACAGCTCAGTCAGTCTCCGATTCCGGGAAAAAAATCAGCAGGATCAGAGAGGATAAACTCTGTCTGGGGCGCACAGGAAAGATCTGTTGCTTGGAAAGCACCAGGAGCTGTCTCTTGATACTGAGAACCAGATTCTCCTTTACATGAAGGCTCCTTTAGACTGTAAGCATACATTTACATTCACTTTAAAGCCCCTTTATTTACTCCATCAGATTGGTATGAAAGGGGCTTCGTGTAAATAAAAAACTGGTCCTTACTATTTGATGCATACACATACCCAATATCAGTCCTTTGGATCTATTTCAGCTGCCACATACATTAATGTGTCTATGCACTGAAACACACCCACCCCCACAGAGTCACCTCCACCAAATTCATCATACAAGCCATTTTTGCTAATGTAAAAAAAATCAAGTTGCTCTAAATGGGGGAAAGGGAACCTAGAAAAACCCCTGTGTAATAGAGAATAAACAAAGGCTTCCTCCTAAAGTCCTGGGGATAAAGGGTCCATTGAACTTCTTGGTTTATATTCTGTGGATTTAACAGAATACACATTCAGCTTGCTTTGAGTGTTGAACCTTTATAACTAGGTATATGGTAATAATAAAGACACTCCACAATAAATCATGGAGCATAACCTTCCGCAGACAGCACTTAGTATCCGAAAACTGGGTCCACATCTTGATTTCATCAGGCTAACCTCTGCTTGTGTGTGTATTTAGCCAGATCAACACATTATTGTCAATTTAAATGACAAAGCCCACATCAGATATTATGGTGATGATAAGAGACGTATAAAATATCTGGATGGAATTTGTGTGTGTGTGTTTATACAGACAGTGATTAGATTAGATTAGATTAGACAAGAAAGATGTTTTGAACACACTATATATTGGTGCAGGTGTGTGTAGAAACATGTGTGTTCACAACATTTAGCCATCCGTCTATTCGTCTATCCACATACACACAAAACTCAAATGATTAAGAACCTAAAATTTCAGCCACTAAAATACTCTGTGGTGTATCTCCCCAGAGCATGCTAAATCATTAATCCAAATTGCAAATGACAGCACCAGCTGAGGTTTGCCCATCATTTGGATGATGGAATCATTTTAGTAATCAGAGATATGGGTGGTAAGGAAACCCATTTCTTGGGTGCTACCATCTCCACCATTCATTGAGATGCCAACAGATGACAGGGATCAGCAGCATTAGTGTCATCCTGCCCTTATTTCCCTGCTCAGTATCGACTTCTTGCTTTGCATTCAATAAATATAACCAAGCCACTATAAAAGTGAGGAGAAACAACTGATTTCAACACCATTTCCATTATTTGCATAGCTTCCTGGCACAGCTTTGGTCCAGGGCTGTGTAGGCCTGCTCTAAGAGTCAGAGAATGGATGTCAGCAGGGGTCCACCAGCTAGAGTTCTAGGGAAGGGTGCATGAGGGGTGAAACAGATTATCTGGCTGCTGGAGCTGAGACAGAAAGGTTAGCTCTGATTTGAGGTCTAAAATATTTGGTAATTTATACAATTTATTTGTACTGCAGGAGCACCTGGGAGTCCCACCTGAGGTCAGAGCACTCCAGTATTAGGCAGTGCACAGACACATACTGAGGGTATGTCTATACTACGGGATTATTTCGATTTTATATAAACCGGTTTTATATTACAGATTGTATAAAGTCGAGTGCACGTTGCCACACTAAGCACATTAATTTGGCGGTGTGCATCCATGATCCGAGGCTAGCATCGATTTCAGGAGTGTTGCACTGTCGGTAACTATTCCGTAGCTATCCCATAGTTCCCGCAGTCTCCCCTGCCCTTTAGAATTCTGGGTTGAGAGCCCAGGACTGATGGGGCAAAAATCATTGTCATGAGTGGTTCTGGGTAAATGTCGTCAGTCATTCCTTCCTCCGGGAAAGCAATGGCAAACAATCATTTCGCGCCCTTTTCCCCTGGATTGCCCTGGCAGATGCCATAGCACAGCAACCATGGAGCCTGCTCAGCTTTTTCTTTTTCTTTTCTTTTTTTTTTTTTTACAGTCACCGTATATGTACTGGATGCAGCGGACTGAGGCGATAATCCAGCTCTATACAGTAGCATTCATTTGCTTTTGCATGATAGCAGAGATGGTTATCAGTCGTTCTGTACCGTCTGCTGCTGCTGTAAATTGGCAATGAGATGACGGTTATCTGTCCCTCTGTACTGTCTGCTGCTATCATGGGTGCCCCTGGCTGAGATCGGCCAGGGGTGCAAAAGCAAAACTGGGAACGACTCCCTGAGTCAATCCCTCCTTTATGGTATCTAAAAATAGAGGCAGCCTAGGCAGTGTAAGCGAACAGTGTTCAGAGAGCAAGCGTGCTCCGTCAGATCCTCAGAAGTGATGAGCCTACAATGGGCATTCATGGGGGGTGCCCTCAACAACCTCACTGTTGCTTCCCCTCCCCAACTTCTGGCTACGTGGAGTGTCGCATTTGTGTCATAAGTATAGAATGCAGGAATAGAAAACTGAGTTTTAGTGACACAAAATGAGGGGGGAGGCAGCCTCTCGGTGCTATGTCCAGTCAGGCAGGAAGATCTTTTCTTTACAGGAAAGAGAGGGGCTGATGGAGCTCAGCCCCAGTTGCTATGAGAAGTCGTTATCAGCCATTGTACCATCTAATGGGAATGACCGGGAGTCATTCCTATTTTCATACCAGAGCGCCCCGGCCAGCCACCAGAAGCAGCCAGGAGATCACCCGGGTTGATAACAAGGAGGTTACCAGTCCTACTCGCACATCTGCACTGGGCCAGGGAAGAGAAGTGGATACTGCGCTTCACTGCTGCCGATCGCGTCTACAGCAGCATTCAGTAGATTAGGGTGACATTGAAAGAAGTCAAGAAACGATTTTTTTTCCTTGTTCTTATACGTGCAGGGGGGAGTAAATTGACAAACTATTCCCTGAACCACCGACATGTGTTTGAACATACAGGCATGAGAGCTTAGCCAGAATGCAAAATACTTTTCGGAGACTGCTGTGGACTGGGGATCAGCTGGAGTCTCAGTACCTCTCCTTTCCTCCTCCATGAGCGTCCATTGATCTCTGGCTTCCGCTTACTTGTCAGCAGCACTGTGCCTGGAGATTTTTTCAAACGCTTTGGCATTTCGTTTCTGTAACAGAGCTTTGATAGAACATTTGTCTCCATACAGTGATACATCCAGTTATCTCTCGTACAGTCATGCTGGAGTTTTTTGGATTTGGGACAGCATTGCACCCATGCTGATCAAGCTCAGTGGGAAACAGGCCTGGAGGCCAATACCATCGTATGCGTGCTCTACACTAACCATAATGCGATATGGTAATACTGATTTTAGCGCCGATTTAAAGAGCTCTTTATATCGATATAAAGGGCCTCGTAGTGTGGACGGGTACAGCGTTAAATCAGTTTAATGCTGCTAAAATTGGTTTAAACGCGTAGTGTAGACCAGGCCTGAGAGACAAATCCTCACCCCAAAGAGCTTTCAGACAAAGGGAAGCAGAAGGGGAAGTGAGTTGTCTAAGGTTGAGAGTCAGGATTAGAAGCAGAGGTTTCTGGACTCCCAGGTTTGTGCTCTAGCCAGTAGACCACATTGGTTCTGTAAGAAGTCATACACAAGGATTACTGCATTTCAGTGTCCCATCATCCACCTGCAACATGTTGGATAACCCACCTGATTCAAGCTCAGTGCCCCCAACAGGAACAATTAGTTTCACAATAATTTGATGTTAAAAAAAAAAAAAGCATTGCATAGTTCCCAGCTGAGCCTGATGGATGGCTGCTACTTAGGGAGGAGAATATTAATGGGCTAGAACTTAGTCACAGGACAATTGTCTCCTGCTGTCCATATTCTCATTGGAATAAGAAAAGGCAAGGCAAAGCTGAGAGACCAGAGCTCAGCTGCAACTGATCAACCATTGATACAGGTGAAGAAAAAGGGTGCCCATAGCTGACCTTTGCCCTCCCTTGATCCTGGACAACTCTACACCAATCCAGTCCCCCTGGCATACATTACACCTACATCAGCTACCAGAAGCAGCTAGTGATCGCTGGATGCAGTGGAACCCCAACCATGCCCCCTTTTTCCCTTGGAAGATGCATCCCTTATTGACCAGCTGCTTTGAAAAGAGCTTAGATTGCAAAGTAGATGGGATAAATTTCCAAAGAAAGGGAGCACTCGCTGCAGGGTGCTAACCTCTGCATCTGCATGCAGTGATTAGGCTGGTGTGCACCTGATTACCCATTTGCATTTACAGCTGCCCCAGTGGGTTATTTACTAATTGTTACTATTTGCTAAGTGCCTGTCTCAGAGCGAGAAGCAGAGATGGCAGGAGCTGCAAGGGGAAGGCCAAAGAGAAAGAATCACTGGGAGGCATTTGTTTAATCTGTCAGGGTTCACCTCTGGGTTGAAAGCTCCCACTGATTTCAGTGAGGCCTGGATTTCACCCTGGTTGGCATCATGGAAGAAATGAGACTTGAGGAGGCATTTGCATGTGGGGAGAGTGGTGGCTCTGCAGAGTAGGCTAGGTGGAGACTTCTATGGAGACTGTACTTCCTAAACAATGTCCTGCTCTATTTGAGCTGCACACTGAGGGTTATTCTGTGAATCAATGCAAGTATCCAATACGTCTTGGCCAACTGTCATCTGCTCATAGACAGGAAAAAATGCAACATTCACTGGGCAGACATTTTTTTCAATGAATCTATCCCCAGATTCTTGTTGTTATCATTTGGAGTGGGCTCCAAATCAGTGATCTAGAGGTGAAAGGCTCCATGGTAACAATCTCTTGAGCCATCCAGTCCCCCAAGAGCAAGATGAGAAATATGTGCCAGCATTCAGAATGATCAGCCCTCTGTTATCTCAGACCCATTCTCAGGCTTCCAGTGAGGAAGAAAAGAGGAAGATAGTCCAGAAACACTAGGGGAGGCAGGGAGTCAGAACTCTTAGGGTATATCTACACTACCCGCCGGATCGGTGGGTAGCAATCGGTTTATCGGGGATCGATATATCGCGTCTCATCTAGATGCAGTATATCGATCCCCAAACGCATTCCCTTCGACTCTGGAACTCCACCAGGGTGAGCGGCAGTAGCGGAGTTGACGGGGAAGCTGCAGTCGTCGATCCTGCACCGTGAGGACGGGAGGTAAGTCGAAATAAGATACTTCGACTTCAGCTACGCTATTCACGTAGCTGAAGTTGCATATCTTACATCGACTCCGCCCCCTAGTGTAGACCAGGACTTAGTGCTTTGATCCTTGATAACTTGTTCTGCCTGTTCCTCCAGGAGACTGATGAGCCATTGATCTGCAGTGGAGTTAAGCAGGGCAGGCAGAGTTCTTCTGTCTTATCCCTCAAAGACAGACTTGCTCATCATCTTTAAGCAATGTAAAGTAGAAGGATATACAGATCACAGAAGGCACATTTGAAAATCCAGGGATCATTTTCCAGCCAGTTAAAGACTCAGCCAGCAGACCAGGACGTGGTCTCCATTCATTCTGGGCTCAGTTTGCTGGCTGTGGAATTGAGCCCCATGGTAAGAAATAGCCAATAAAAAATAAAGATACTAATAAAAAATAATCTTCCTGCCCTAGGTTTTCACTAGCACTGGCTGCAAGGATCTCTCTGGCCCTTTTGCTGCCCAGCCCCATATATAGGGATCCATCCAGTGATTCTTGTGCTTCACAACATTACAAGCGCAGCCTCTAAAGTAGAGGAGGGACATTTCAGATCTGCAATGCCCGGCGCCACAATAGATACTCACATCCATCCAAAATCCCAACAGCAGTAATGGAAGACCCAGGCCAGACTCACAGACAGACCCCAGCTGTAACGTGCCCCTGGCTGTGTCAGCAGCAGGGGTTGAATCTGAGATGGCTAGCTACAAAATACACTTAGCTAAAACGCTTATGTCTTTCACTAGGCACAAACTTGCAATGATTTTGTTCTCCCTGGGCAAACCTCTTGTGGTTCAAGAGTGGCTTGGTACAGTTTAGCTTGACCTTGTTCCGAACTGACTTGGGCTAAATCAAAATAAAAGCATCCACACAGCCTCTTGCATCAGTTTAACTAAATCAATTTGAAATCACCCCTCAGGTTGCCCCAGTGCATGTAGACAAGTGCCATTTGCTCGGAGAGGTAGCAGACAGCTCACCCCTGTCAGTCAGATGGGAAGACACACATTTGACCAGGATATTACATAACCACACATTCTCCCAGCCCAGTCAGGCTGCTTGCAAAGAGCCAAACAAAACAACATTGGCTAATGGCTCGCGCAGAGCTCTGAGAGCCCCAGGTTTGTGACCAGGTCTTAAAGGTGCATCTTTGCTCAATTCCCAGAGAATTCTGGAATGGGTCCATGAGCATGGTGCTTTTAGTGCTGGCTAGTTCCACGTCTGCTATGACCCAGATTGTACCCTGACTTCCCAGACCTCAACATGACATAATTTGAATGTTGCCTCATGCCATACATACATCCACAAAGCCTTGACGGAGTCCCCTCTACAACTATTTTATCATCCTCTTTGCCAGGGCCAGTTTCAGCCTTAAATCAACCTGTTGTTTCTCCTCCTCCCCCTTTGCAGTTCTGAGCCAAGATCCCAGACCTGCACTTTGGGCTCCAAATAGACAGAGCCTTGACTCCACCCCTCTTTTGTTGGCCACACAGCTGGTGCATGGGTGTGTTATAATTCCCTGCTGCTATAGAGCCACAGCACATTACTAAGACTGACCCAACTGAGTCAGGAGGAAGCAGGGGAGGGACAATGTCCCCAGGGCTAGTCCTTGGGCAGTGCAGTGTCTACACCACTTCTTGCTGTGCCAAAGGAAACATGTCAGCCCTTGTTTTTCCCCCTCCTCTACCAGGTATTTCTGTATAGCACTCCACTTGCCCTCCCCCTTGAGATCCACTTCACTCTGCCGCCTCAGCTTTCTGCTGCTCTCCCCACATCCTTTCTTCTGGCACTTACCTCCAACAGGGATGCGGATATGCTGGACATTAGGTGCTACCTCTCAGACCACCCCTTTCCACAGATCATCTCCTGAGGCATGTGGTTACCAGCTCCTCTTGTTTTTCTCACCCTGCCAGCCATAGTTCTTTCCAAAGGATGCTAATCACTAGTTCCTTTCCCCTCTTCTCATTATGCCTTATGGTCACTGGCCCCCAGGGGTCCCCCTACTTTCACCCACCTTAATGTTTCCCTGTCATTTAATAAAGTTATATCAAGGATCGTTCCTCTCTGCTTGCTGCCATTAATATTTGTCCACTACATCTTGAGCATCTTTGCTCTCCCTTCTACTACCCTGTCCTGGCACAAGCCTGGCCACAGCCTCCATGGGGCTACGTTGTACTAGAGAACCCAGCAGGGTTCCCTCCTTGCACACTCTTGAATGGTATGTTGGACTCATGCCCTGCCTGGTGCCCGCTTCCCCACAGCAGGAGAAAGGATTTGGCCCAATGAACACAGTCAAGCAAATGATATTTTTAAGGGGCAACTTCAGAAACCCAGCTAAGACAAGGGAAGTCCCAATGATGCTACCAATGACAGCAGAGGTGACCCTAATTATTCCACAGAGCTGCTTATACATGCTCCCAGATGGTGGGATGGAAGAATTAAGATCTTCCCCATTCCCACACCAGAGCTCACTGGGGTACGAATCCCAAAGGGTTACAGGAGATACTTCAGACTGAACCTTGCCAAGGAAGAATCTGGCAATCAATGTACCATTTGGTGCTTTGCATAAGGAGACGCATTTGGGGCCAGATCTCAGATCTCCAGCTGGTGTAATTCAGCATTAGCTTCATTGCCTCCAATGCAATTTACACCAGCTGAGGATCTGGCCCATTTGCTCTGTAGGGTAGCCCCTCATGTACTCTTACTCATTTTGCAAGGGGTAGGAGTTACATATCCTGTACAGAGAGCACTGCCTGCTCTACAGACAGGACAACATTTATTGTAACTGAATCAGCCTTGATGGAAAAGCCAAATTCTGCTCTCAGTTACAGTCTCTGCTCTAAGCTGAAGATATATCAGTTGAAAGAGGAGGAGAAAGACCAGGGTGTGTTCATTGTTCACAAGATGACTTGGGCTACGTCTAGACTACCCGCCATATCAGCGGGTTAAAATCGATTGCTCGGGGATCGATATATCACGTCTCATCTAGATGCGGTATATCGATCCCTGAACGCTCTTATATCGATTCGGGAACTCCACCAACCCCAACGGAGTTCCGGAATTGACAGGGAGAGCCACGGACATTGATCCCGCGCGGTGAGGACGGGTGAGTAATCTGATCTTAGATATTTGACTAAGTTGCGTATCTAAGATCGATTTCCCCCCGTAGTGTAGACCAGCCCTATGACCCGCCAATGTAATGTGGCTGTGAAAAAGGCTAATGCAGTCCTAGAATGCCTCAGGCAAGCTATTTTGTATGAGAGTCTCCAGTTTTGAGAGCTCATTCTTAATCTTCTCCTGTTTGCTGTACAGGATGATGATCAGGTGGTTCCTCAGTTTCTGGAGACTCATACAAAACTGGAGACTCTCATACAAAACCAACCTTCCACACAAACTTCCACATGGCTGAACTTTACAAAAACAAGACAAGCCATTTACATTGCACACTTTACTTCTCTACCGAGGAAAAAGGACAGTAAACTATCTAAACTTCTGCATGCCACAGGGGACTACAACAGTGGTACCCTTAATTCATCCAACAATATTGTTAATCTATCCAACCACACACTTAGCCCAGCAGAAGAGTCTGTCCTATCTTGGGGACTCTCTTTCTGCTCCACCGCCCCCACACAGATGATACAGTTCTGTGGTGATCTTTGCCGTCTCTGAATCAAGGCATATTTTCAACACACCACTGAACAGAGCACTGACCTACAGAAACCCTCCTACCAACACTACAAGAAGAATAATTCTGTGTGGACTCCTCCTGACAGTCAAAATGACAGACTGGACCTCTACATAGAGTGCTTCCGCAGATGTGCACGGGCTGAAATTGTGAACAAACAGCATCACTTACCTCATAACCACAGCTGTACAGAATGCAAGGCCATCCACAGCCTCAGAAACAACTCTGACATTATAATCAAATGGGCTGACAAAAGAAGTGCTGTAGTCATCATGAACAGGTCGGATTATGAACAGGAGGCTGCCAGACAATTCTCCAACACCACATTCTATAGGCCACTATCCTCTGATCCCACTGAGGAGTGCCAAAAGAAACTACACCATCTGCTCAAGAAACTCTCTGCTACAGCACAGGAACAAATCTACACAGACACACCCCTAGAGCCCTGACCATGGGTATTCTATCTGCTACCCAAGATCCATAAACCCAGAAATCCTGGACGTCGCATCATCTCAGGCATTGGCACTCTTACAGCAGGATTATCTGACTGTTTGGACTCTCTCCTCAGACCCCACACTACCAGCACTCCTAGCTATCTTTTAGACACCACTGACTTCCTGAGGAAACTACAATGTATTGATGATCTTCCTGAAAGCATCATGCTAGTCACCATGGATGTAGAAGCTCTTTACACCAATATTCCACATGAGGATGGACTACAAGCTGTCAGGAACAGTATCCCTGATAAGGCCACAGCATACCTGGTGGCTGAGCTTTGTGTCTTTATTCTCACCCACAACCATTTCAGATTTAGGAACAACTTATACCTTCAAGTCAGCAGCACTTCTGTGGGTACTCACATGGCCTCACAGTGTGCCAACATTTTTATGGCTGACTTAGAACAACACTTCCTCACCTCTTGCCCCCTAGTGCCCCTTCTCTACTTACGCTACATTGATGACATCTTCATCATATAGACTCAGGAGAAGGAGGCGCTTGAAGAATTCCACGTGGATTTCAACAATTTCCACCCCACTATTAACCTCAGCCTAGATCAGTCCACTCAAGAGATCCATTTCCTGGACACTACAATGCAAATAAGTGATGGTCACATAAACACTACCTTATATCGGAAACTTACTGACTGCTACGCTTACCTACATTCCTCCAGCTTCCATCCAGCACACATCACACAATCCCTTGGCTACAGCCAAGCCCTGAGATACAACCGCATTTGCTCCAATCCCTCAGACAGAGACAATCACCTACAAGGTCTATATCAAGCATTCTTAAAACTACAGTACCCACCTGGAGAAGTGAGGAAAGAGACTGACAGAGTGAGACAAGTACCCAGAAGTCACCTACTACAGGACAGGCCCAAGAAGGAAAATAACAGAACACCACTGGCCATCATGTACAGCCCCCAGCTAAAACCCCTCCAGTGCATCACCAATGATCTACAACCTATCCTGGAAAACAATCCCCCACTCTCACAGGCCTTGGGAGGCAGGCCAATCCTCGCTTACAGACAGCCCCTCAACCTGAAGCAATTACTCACCAGCAACTACACCCCACGCCACAGAAGCACTAACCAATCCCTGTAACAAACCCTGTTGCCTTCTTTGTTCCCATATCTATTCTAGTGACACCATCTTAGGACCCAGCCACAGCATCAGAGGCTCTTTCACGTGCACATTTAATGTGATATATGCCATCATGTGCCAGCAATGCCCCTCTGCCAAATACCCCACATTGGCCAAACCGGACAGTCTCTACATAAAAGGATAAATGGACACATTCAAAAACCAGTAGTAGAACACTTCAGTGTCCCTGGACACTCAATAACAGATCTAAAAGTAGCCATTCTTCAACAAAAAAACTTCAAAAACAATCTTCAAAGCGAAACTGCTGAGCTATAATTCATTTGCAAACTTAACACCATCAATATGGGCTTGAATAGGGACTAGGAGTGGCTGGTTCACTACAAAAGCAATTTTCCCTCTCTTGGTATTGACACCTCCTCATCAATTATTGGGAGTGGACAGCATCCACCCTGATTGAATTGGCCCTGTCAACACTGGTTCTCCATTTGGAAGGTAACTCCCTTCTCTTCATATGCCAATATGTATTTATGCATGTGTCTGTAATTTTCATTCCATGCATCTGAAGAAGTGGGTTTTTTACCCATGGAAGATTATGTTCAAATAAATCTATTAGTCTTTAAGGTGCCATCGAACTCCTCGTTGTTTTTGTGCTAGGTGTTGTACAAACACAGAGCAAAAACAAAATCCCTAAGAACAGAACATAAGTATGGCCATCCTGGGTCGGACAAAAGGTCCATCCAACCCAGTATCCTGCCTGCCGACAGTGGCCAATACTAGGTGCCCCAGAGGGAGTGAACCTAACAGGTAATCCTGCCATCCATCTCCACCCTCTGACAAACAGAGGCTAGAGACACCATTCCTTACCCATCCTGGGTAATAGCTATTAATTGGCTTAACCTCCATGAATTTATCTAGTTCTCTTTTAAACCCTGTTATAGTCCTAGATCATGATCCTCTCTGGTTAACTAGCTTACCTGCAAAGAGATGCACATCCAGAGATGACAATCATTCTTCTCCTTAAATACGAATGAAGACTTCATTTAACATGTCATGCTTTTAGGTATTTGAGTAGTATTCCCACAATCTGCTACCCATAACAAACAGCCTGATTGGTGGACATGTGTTTGTATGGGTTGTACAGGATCTGTTTACACTAGCCAAGCAGAAATCTTGGGTTTCTTTCTGATCTGTTATGGTCATGTATATGAGCAATGACTCTACTGAAGCCAATGGGCAACATGGATGTAAAGCCAGTGTACAGGAGAGAAAGATCATAGAAATGTAGTGTTGGAAGGGACCTTGAGAGGTCATCGAGTCCAGTCTCTGTGCTGAGGCAAGACCAAGTAAACTGGACCATCCCTGACAGGTGTTTGTCCAGCCTGTTCTTAAACACCTCTAATGACTGGGATTCCACAACCTCCCCTGGAAGCCTAGTCCAGAGCTTACCTACCCTTAGAGTTAGAAATATTTTCCTAATATTTAATCTAAATCTCCCTTGCTACTGATTAAGCTGATTACTTCTTGTCCTGGTCACAAAGTTTTCTTTATAACAGCCCTGAACATATTTGAAAACTTATCAGGTCCCACCTCAGCCTTCTTTTCTCAAGACTAAACATGACCTTTCCTCATAGACCAGGTTTTCTAAAGCTTTTATCATTTTTGTTGCTCTCCTCTGGACTCTCTCCAATTTGTTCACATCTTTCCTAAAGTACATTACCAGAAACTGGACACATTCCAACTGAGGCCTCACTAGGACTGAGTAGAGTAGAAAAATTACCTTCTTTGATTTGCATATGACACTCTTATTAATAACCCCCAGAATATTAGCCTTTTTCACAACTGCATCACACTGTTGACTCATATTCAATTTGTGATCCACTATAACTCCCAGACTCTTTTCAGCAGTACTACCATCTGCACAGTTATTTCCCATTTGTGTATTTGTACATTTGATTTTTCCATCCGAAGTATAGTACTTTGCATTTGTCTTTACTGAATTTCTTTGTTGATGTCAGGCCTCCAATTGTCAAGGTCATTTTGAATTCTAATCCTGTCCTTCAAAGTGCTTGCAACCTCTCCCAGCCTGGTGTCATCTGGAAATTTTATAAGCCTACTCTCCACTCCATTACCCAAATCATTTATGAAAATATTGAATAGTAGCAGACCCAGGACTGACCTGTGTGGGACCCCACTAGATACCTCCCCCCAGTTTGAGAGCAAAGCATGGATAATTACTCCTTGAGTACAGTCTTTCAACTAGTTGTGCACCCACCTTATAGTAATTTAATCTAGCCCACATTTCCCTAGTTTGTTTATGAGAATGTCGTGTGGGACTGTGTCAAAAACCTTCCTAAAATCAAGGCAGATCATGTGTACAGCTTCCCCCACCCACTAGCATAGTAACCCTGTCTAAAACTTTAGTAAGAATCACAATATCAAAGACTCACTAAGGGCTAGCTCCTCCACTGGTGCTAATCACATAGTTCCATTGACTTTAGTGCAGCTGTACTGATTTTACATCAGCTGAGGATCTGGGCCCAAGTCTTTAACACACCCAATATTTTCAGTGGATGGTGGAGCTGAGATGCCAAGTTTGAAACCAGAATCAGGTCTGAATCTGATCCTTCTTCCCAATGTTCCAGAGCATTCTGGATACAAAGGTCCAGGTTGGGCCTATTGCGCAAATAATAGCAAGCTGCCAAATCCAGAGTGGAATGTCCTATGAGTTCAGGGGTCTCTATTCTGGTACTGGGGCTCAGCATCCACTGCTGTAAAGCCATCTGCTAACCAGCTGTCTGGAGAGCTCCTAGAGACATACTGATTGTTGCACTGGGGACTATTTAGCTTGCATTGCACTTCGCACCCTGCAGACCACCATAGGAACGGCACAGCGAGATGGACCCCTGATTGTAATAGAGGCAGCTGACAAGACTCAGAGTGCTGGGTATAAAAAGTAGACAATTCCCAGACAAAGCTCGATGGCCAGAAAACATCTGGTAGCTCATACAGCTAGTTGCAGAAATCTGGCTGGCCAGAAAATCAAATCTTCCAAACTCAATCCATGCCTTGGAAATAAGGCAGTTCCTACTCCGCCCTCATTCACAAATAAGGGTACGTCCACACTACTCGGGGCATCTCGTCTAGATGCAATAAATCGATCCCCGAACGTGCTCCTGTCGACTCTGGAACTCCACCAGGGCAAGAGGCAGAAGCGGAGTCAACGGGGGAGCTGTGGCCGTCAATCCCACACTGTGAGGATGGGAGGTAAGTTGAAATAAGATACGTCGACTTCAGCTACGCTATTCCCGTAGCTGAAGTTGTGTATCTTACATCGACCCCACCCCTGCAATGTAGACCAGCCCTCACTCGCCTAATGCACAGACGAACTAGATCAAATGGCTCATTTGAGGGGAGCTTTTTTTAAAAGATAATCCATGTTTCTTGTTCCCCACAGTCTTACCCTGTTTTCTGCCTTAAGCTTACAGTGTGAGGTAGCATGGTCTAGTAGTTAGATCAAGGAAGTGTGACTCAGGAATCCTAGGTTCTAAGTAACTGACTCACTGGGTGACCCAGCACAAGTCACTTACCAATGTAGTGCCTCTTTTTACCTGTCAGTAAAATAGGCATAACAAGGGTGATGCTGGGGCACTGTGCTGACAGCAGTGCAGTCCTCTGCATAGAAAAATGAGGTCCAGACTACGAAATCTCCCTCAACTCAATAAGGAACCCCACTTCACTTCCTGTCCTAAACTGTTGTATGGGATAGCCATGTGCTGTTAAACAGTTGTGCTTCATTGCTGATGGGCCGCACATTGCTGGTGGAAGAAATGAGCTCCATGTGTAGCGTCTCTCTCACTCTCAGATCCTTTGGATCTGTAAATGCACTATCATTATGGCCATCCACATTAACTAGCCAGCCCCATCCCCGTAACCACTCAGCCAGCCAGTCACACTTGCATTAGGCTGTGATCTTCCATATTAACCAAAACCTCTAGCTCACCCTTCAAGTCTGCCATGCTTCTCGTGTTGTGATAAGGACACTTTGGATCATGTGATAGCCTACCTTCAAGAGTGAGACTACACTGATTGTCCAGTTCCTTCTCTTTATCTTCTGCCCATAAACCATTCTGTCCCATCCTCCCTGTTCCCATGACTGGTATAATCCTTCTTTCAAGACCTTCCCCAGTACCTTCCCTTTCCAGTTGAAAAAACCCTCCTACAAGGGTTTTGTCTATTGGCTTGAACACAGGGGAGGGAACACAATGGGAGCTTCACCCATTTGCACCAGCAGAGAATTTGGCACAGGCATTTGGCTTCCCATGTGCCCCAGTGGAGGTAATTCCAAACAGTCCCCTTCTCTCCAGAAGGAAGCCCAGTGGTCCATTCATTCAGCCGCCTCTTTCTTCTCCCCCATCTGTATTCATGGGGATTTTTTTTTTATAGTTTCACCAGACAAGTGACTGCCACCCAGATCTTCTCAGTCCATCCTCTTCCCTCCTGGATACCAGCTCATTAGAGGTACCTTGTACTCCTCCATGGTGGAGAAGAATCCTCTGCAAATCCCCAGGGCTCCAGGAGGGACTCGCAACTCCAGGAACTAGCAAGGGTTTAATCTGCAGCCCAGTGGTAAAGTCAAAACTCAGCTTCCCAGGTCTACCCTAGGAGCCCTTGTCATAGTATACTTTCCTCAATCTGAACCTTAGAGTCCAAAAATGAGGTACTAGCATGAAGTCCTTTAAGCTTAATTACCAGCTTAGATCTGATACGCTGCCACCAATCAGGATTCTGAGTACCTGATAAACTCTGGTCTCCCCTAAACCTTCCCTGGAGACCCCCAAGATCCAGACCCCCTGGATCCTAACACAAGGAAAGTAAACTCTTTCCCTCACCAGTGCCTCTCCTAGGCTTTCCCTCCCTGGGTTACCCTGGAAGATACTGTGATACCAGACTCCCTGAATCTTAAAACAGAGGCTTCCACCTCTATCCAGAGGCAATAGAGATTCAAGCTCCGTGAATCTAAACAAAGGGATTCCCCCTTTTCCCCCTCCCTTCTTTCTCTTTGTCTCCCCACCACTTCCCTGGTAAGTACAGACTCAATTCCCTTGAGCCTCAACTAGGGAAAAAAATCAAACTGGTCTTAAAAGCAAAACTTTTAATAAAAAGAAAGAAAAAAAGGTAAGAGTTATCTCTGTAATCTAGATGATAAATATTACAGGGTCTTTCAGCTTATAGACAATAGAGAAAAAGCTTTCTCCAGCAGAAATACAATTTAAAATACTTTCAGCCAAATACACATTAAAACTCTACCAGCCAGATACACAGTTGCAAATACAGAAATAATCAAAAGACTATACCGCCTTTCTACCTTTGTACTTACAAAATTGAAATAGAAGATTAGAGAGCCTGTAAGTACGTGTGGTCACTCTCAGAAACCAGAGAGAACAGAAGACAGAACAAAAAAACACACACAAGCTTCCCTCCACCCAGATTCGAAAGTATCTTGTTTCCTGACTGGTCCTCTGGTCAGGTGTTGCAGGTCACTGTTTGTTAACCCTTAGCTATCTGTTTAAGACAGCCCTCCCCATAGGAGTTGTTATGAAAGGACAGAGCATCAAGAAAGAAATTTCCAGCATTTAGCTCAGGCTGGCCAGTGCAGGTGGGGTGCTGCAGAAACACCAGCCAAGTTCATGTGGATCTGCCCAGCTGGGTTCTGGCTCGCTTGCCTCTTGAGGAATGGCTCATATGAGCAAAGGGATTCACATGGGTCAGGGGTATACATGGGCAAACAAAAGTATTTGCTATTAGTAATCGCTATCCATTAGTCATCATTCAGATCCTTCACTCTCCTATTTAAAAAGATTCCACATGTCCAGTCCAGTCGCGGAGGTGATACCACATGACTCTAATAGCACAATGAGAGTAGCAAACAGTTTTGTAGGCTCAGAAATCATCCATGCAAAAGGGTTGGCAAATGCTATTGAAGAATGAAGAAGAAAATCTAGCTGATGATTTACAAAGACCCAGGGAAAAAAGAGGTGATGTTTGACAGATAATGTACTTGAACTGAATAATTCTGCCAGCTCTAATGTAGACCTGGTGTCTGTGTGTGGAATGAGACTGACTTCAGTGGAGTCACACCCACTCCCACAGGGTCTGAAACTAGCCCCCAAAATCCCCTTATCCCATCTCCACCCTCACTCCACTTGACTTCCTGTTGCTCGTTCACTTGGTCCTTCATTCTCACTCCTGATCTGCCTGCATGGTTTTCAGTCTGTCTGTCAGTGAACTCAGACCCCTAAG
The DNA here is from genome assembly GCF_003597395.2 of Chelonoidis abingdonii. NCBI lineage: Eukaryota > Metazoa > Chordata > Testudines > Testudinidae > Chelonoidis > Chelonoidis abingdonii. Next base: position 32,035,199 of record NC_133777.1, read on the forward strand.
CACTGTGTAAATGGAATCCAGATCTGAACTTTGCCGGTCTGCTCCATCTCTAGTGTGTGAGTATATACGCAGGGAGATATGGGTTGGTGTGTCTGTGTGCATGGAGGTGTGTGTATGCACAGACTGTGGAAGGGTTTCTGCACCATGGAAGTGTGTACACATGGGGAGAAGCAAGATGGGATAGGGCGTGGTTTCTATGTGTTTACATGCAGGTGGATGCATGCATAAGGGGTAGGGATGGATGTGTATATGTATGCATGCACCGGGTACAGGCACTGTGTGTGTGTGTGTGCATACATGCACTGGGAGGAAGGTGCATACACACATGGGGGTTAGGAGGAAATTCTCTGGCCCTGGCATTATTTACATGAATAAGTACTTCTTTGCTGGTCTCCTGATCAAAGGATGGAGTCAGAGCAGGCAGCCACAAGTACTCTTTGAAACCTTACAATATGCTACTCCATGTGGCTTGATTTGGTTCAGCTCAGCAAAATACCCAAACTACAGATGGGTAAATAAAACTTCCGGAGATTAATAGGAATCACTGCATCTTCATAGCCTGATCCTCCACTGCTTCATGCCTTGGGGAGTCACACACACCCATGCCCATGGCTTTCCCCTCCTCTGACATTCCTCTAGGTTATGCAGCACCAGCCTTTTCCTCTAATATTACTTCTTTGGAGAAGGCAAGCAAATGGCTTATTAGTCTATCAGAGGTCTTAAAGGGACACTGACAAGGCTGATTGGACCAAAGTATAACATACCTCTCTGTCTCCTTGTGGATTCCATGCAATAATTTATATTTGCCTTTCATAATAATACTTTGCACATACACAGCACCTGCCTCTAGTGGAACTCGACACACTTTCCCAGGCACTAATGAACAGACATGTACTCCTGTGAGATGGGGAAGCAGGATTATTCCCATACTACAAATGGGAAAACCAAGGCAAAAAACTCAATTAAGTGACCGAGTAAGGAATCCATATCAGAACCAGGAATAGAATTAATGTCTCCTGTCACCACAAAATCATCCTTCTTCCCTGACCTTTTTAAATCAAAACCAATGCTTTTTTCCTACTACAGAGACTGTGCACGAGAGAGAGCAGTTCCAGGAGCCTTGAACTCATGAGAAAACCTGTAGTGAATCAACGTGTTTGTATTTGACAGAGGAAACAACATTCTAGGCCAGATCCTCAGCTGACCTAAAGAGGTGTAGCTCCACTGAAGTCCATGTCTGTGAAGTCAATCCAGCTACACTGATTTACACTAGCTGCGGTGCTGGCCCTGCATTTGGAAACTGAATCCAATTTCAAGCTCCCAAAATGTTCACCCTCCCCCAAGTGGGGGTGGAAAGGACAGAATGATACCAGTATTTCTGAACAAAAAGGATGGAGCCAGGCTATTCTCAGTGGTGGCAGATGACAGAACAAGGCAATGGTCTCAAGTTGCAGTGGGAGAGATCTAGGCTGGATATTGGAAACACTATTTCACTAGGAGAGTGGTGAAACACTGGAATGGGTTGCCTAGGGAGGTGGTGGAATCTCTATCCTTAGAGGTTTTTAAGGTCCAGCTTGACAAAGCCTTGGCTAGGATGATTTAGTTGGTGTTGGTCCTAGACTGAGCAGGGGATTGGACTAGATGACCTCCTGAGGTGTCTTCCAACCCTGATATTCTTTGAACTGTGTCCTTCTTATGCTTCCACTTCAAATATCTCAAACAGTCCCAATCTGCTGTGGATCTCCAGAGAAAAAGCTAGTTTACCTCTTCACTGTAGTCATTCAGAAGTCCAGCAGTGCTACAGATTCCAGCACTGAAGTCAGCAGACTTGGGCCCACCCACAGGTACTCCAGCAAGACAGCAACGTTCACAAAATATAACGGGGAGCACAGCTGTCATATTGCTGACATTTCTAGATAGTCTGCAGTGAGTGACTTCAGACAGGTGACACATTTCAGAGTATTGGAGGAACATGGTAGATTAACTGAACTGTGCCAAGAGTTGGATCAGTAATAAGACATGAGAGGAGACATGTGCGCCAGAGGCTAAGCACTGGACTGGAATCTCAGAGACTTGGGTTCTAGTCCAGGCTCAACTGGACAAGTCTCTCCTTTCTGATGTGTCTCTCTCTATTGCAGATACATCACTGGTGGATGGGACCCTTTAGGTGCAATGGCAGTATAGATAATGATAATATCTTTGCCAAGATTAATTTGTTAACTGTTCCAGAGCCCCTGTCCCAATTCTACTGATGGGGAAATTGAGGCACCAAGGGCTTGCATCCCCCTATCTGAACAACAGAGATACACTGGCATCAATCAGCTCTCTGTCTTACAGGAGGACTGGCCATTCTAGCCCCAAATTTACCATCACCATGCAGAATCAGCCTGCTCACACAGACCCTTTCCTTCTCTTGGCACAGAATCCCACTAAGATGAATTGTTTCCCACAACTAAGTCAGACGGCAGGGATTACAGTCAGAGGCGAGAGGGCCAAGATGCTGAAGGAAAGCACAGCCAATCTCGAGATAGAAGGCCAAATTCATCCCTGGTGTAACTTCTCTGACTTCAGTTACTGTTGGGGTAAATTTCAGCCCATCAAACTACTAAGGGACCAGCTGTCAGAGGGAAAATAATGAAAAATTGATGCTAACAAAATTCCCACCTACTATAAAGCAATGTCCCTCACCCTCCTTGAGGGTGAGCAAAGATTTACAACAGTCGGAGAATGGGAGCTTGGCTAGTCCTTCTGAGTGCTACACAGCAGAGCTCATTGTGTGCCCAGCTGGGAAGCCAGCAGTAGGAGATTCCACACAGCAGCACCAGTGCCTTGCAATGGCAACTAGAATGCCAGCAGCCTGAGCTATGACAAGAGCATCAGCTAATCTCTCAAATCAGCTTCCAGTCAGGGTCTGCTACCTCTTTCCAGCAGAAAGTGCCCCGCTGCAGTTTCTAAGATTTCCTCCTGTCCCAGCAGTGCCCTGGCAGAGTCTGCATTGGTTCCAAAAGGAATACTGCCTCATCCTCTCCAACACACCACATTCCTGCATGTAAGCCCTGGGAAACTCAGCTGCCAGACCTCAACTGCCCAGCCTTGAGCACAATGCAAAATCACCAGTGTAGAGATGGAAAGTGTGGGATCTGCTAGCGCAGAGCCCACAAAGGTGGGGATTAGAATACCAGGATTCATAACCCAGGTTCTACACAGCAGGGGAAAATGTCCCTGGGACTCAGATGCCAGCATTGGAGTCCAGCAGAATCCACCTCTCAGAGCCACCCTCTCTGAATGGAGCAGGACCCAAACATTACTGGCTTTCCACTGGCAGGCTCCAAGTGCAGCAGAGCACACGGGTTTTTGCGTGTCCCTGGGATAGCACAGAAAGATCAGGCTGTCTCTGCTGGAGCTGCCTGTTGATTTGAGAAGCCCTCAGGCTCACTCCACTTCTTGCTGGATAGATGCACTGTGCCCCCAGGGGCTGGGGTGTGGATGGGAGGGGGGTCTGGGAGACACTCCCTCACCTGCATGCACATTTCACCAGAAAGTTGCACAGCTGGCTGTGCACCCATGGCGGTGTGGGTGTGGGTGTGGGTGTGGGTGTGGGTGTGGGGGACAACCCAGGATGCTGCTGATAACAATTAGAGTCAAATAATAATAGCACTTGGCTCTCAGGTTACAAGCATGAACTGATTGATCCTCACCCAGGGTGGAAAGGAGCTAGCGTCACCCCAATTCCACAGTGCGGAATCTGCTAAAGCGCAGAAGAAATGATCTGGGGATCTGAGTTTCTGACTCTGTCATTGGTGCTTGGGCCAAGTCACTTCCCTTCTCACTGCCTCAGTGGGCACACATCAGCATCACAGGAAGGTGGATTTGCTGCTGTTTGTAAAGTGCTCTGAGATCCTCAAACGGGCAGGGTATTATTATTATGAAGCGACTTGCCTGATGTCCCACACCAAATCACAAATTCCTGGCCCCCAGCACTATTCTCAGCCCACTGCCCCAACCCTGGCTCTTTCTACTGCTCCAAGCATAGCCAGCCGTGGGAGAGAAGTGACTCTCCAAGTTCATGACAATGAGGGGCTGGTGTGACTAGAGCTCCCATCCTGGCTCTTACTTAGCCAAGCAAAGTGGCTCGTTCCTTGCATGATTTGCCTGAGATGAAGTGTGAAGCCCTCCAGCTAAAACTCTCTGGACCCAATCCTCAACTAGTGTAAACTGGTGTCACTCTGTGGAAGTCTGTGGGCTGATTTACACCAGCTGTGGAGCTGGACTGTGTCAGGTGCATGTCAGAGCAGGGAAGGAGTGGGGCACTTACACACTATCATACAGAGGGCTAGAGACATGTGGACTTATCAAAGTGGGTGCAAACCATGTGGGCAAAGCACTGTATCAGTCCAACAACCTTCCTAGCAGGACCTTCCCAAAGGGTATGTCACACTGCCGAGCTCACTGGAGTTACCCTCTTCAGTTACCCTAGCTCGAGAACAAACTAACTCTCCACCATGGCCCTGCACTCACACGTGTGGTGCTAAGAGTTCGGGGGCATGCCTTCTAGTTCTTTGTTCTGTGGAATCGTGTCCATTCTGGGCACGTGAAGGGGAGCTTTGGGAAGGCACTGGAGGGCATGCACTCCTCAAGGGGCACTACCCTGCAGCCACATTGCAAAGTGGTCATGTTAGTTGCCAATGAGCTTTAGCTACAGCCCCTGACGGGCCAGCCATCACCACACTTGAGTGAAGGGGTTTAATGTGTGGACAGGACTGGAGGTAGGAGCAACACTTGAGTTATAACTCAAATTGCAGTGAAGACAAGCCCAACACACCCAAATGTTCCTGCCTCTAGCATCAGAGCCAAGTGGAGTAACCTGCAATTACATTAGGTATATACAGGGAGTAGGGGAATCAGAGGCACAAACTGAAGAATAAATGTCTTGGTGCTCCTGCTTGAGAAAGACATGCCCAACCTCACAAGCCAGTCCTGGGCCTAACAGAATGTTGCTGTTTTGCCTGACCTCCCAGCATACCCTGTTTGATTTTTGTTAGGGACTTTCCTATGCCCCTATAATAGCACTGCTGGCACTGCCAATCATTTTGCTGACATTGCTTTCAATGTGCCTGCAGGTCTCCTGTCTCCTTCTCCAGCCCTGACCCTTTCAATGGGTTTGCACCTTTGCTGTCCAGGGTTGGGCTCCAGTGGGGACAGCAGAGCTGGGCATAACAGGGCTGAAAACACCATGGACACCGGGCAGCTGGGGACAATGTGAACATCATCCCAGAGAGCAGAATTCTCTCTCTTTCTCTTCCTGTCACCTTCCCTCCATCTTTCCCTCCCTTTTACCTTCCCCCTGCCTTCCCTTCCATGCCTCAGCTGCTCCTGCTCTATTCAGCATCTGTCCTGAGCTCCCAAAAGGTGGATTTCCCTTTAGGTCAGGATCAGAAGAAAGGGTCCCTGATGTCATGGTCCTGGATAATGGCCTCAAGCAAATAGATACAGCAGACACGACATCGAATGTAAGCAGCCCTGGATCTATGGAAGTAGGATGGTTACAGAAAAGGCCGCTGCTGTATCAATCACTTCTGCTCTCCCCACTACACCCCTCCATACACAGTGACCTAGTTACACCAATTGCAACTACTTGGGTTTGACTGGGCTTGCCCAGAGGTTACCGAGAGCGGAGTTGTCCTACACCTAACCTGCAATTATGCATCTAAAGCAATGTCCTCTCCAAGAGCAGGGAGGACAGGGGAGCTGGGTGGAAAGGCCAAGCCACTGGGATCCCTGTTGGGATTAAACCCAGCACCTTGAATGGGATGAATCTGCAGTAACCAGCTGCACTCACAGGAAGGGTCCAGAGATGAATTAGCAAGAAAGGTTGGCTCAGGCTTTGAGCCATGGGGATGAAGGTCAACCTGTAGAACTCTTTGCCAGAGGATGTTGTGAAAGCTAAGACTATAACAGGGTTCAAAAAAAGAACTAAATAAATTAATGGAGGATAGGTCCATCAATGGCTATTAGCCAGGATGCTGTCCCTGGCCTCTGTTCAGGGCTGGCTCCAGGTACCAGCAAAACAAGCAGGTGCTTGGGGCAGCACATTTCTAGGGGTGGCATTCTGGTGCCGGTCATCATGCCGACTCTGGGGCACGGGGAAAAAGTGCCCCCGCTGCCCTAGCTCACCTCTGCTCCACCTCCACTTGATCCCCTGAGCGCGCCGCCACCGCTCCGCTTCTCCCCCCTCCCTCCCAGGCTTGTTGCGCACGAAACAGCCGTTTCGCGCAGCAAGTCTGGGAGGGAGGAGAAGCCAAGCGGCGGGGCACTCGGGGGAGGCGGCAGTGGAGGAGCGGAGATGAGTTGGAGCAGGGAGTGGTTCCTTTACCCTCTGTTACTTCCTGCACCCCACCACCCTAGCTCGCCTCTGCTCCGCCTGCTCCCCTGAATGCGCTGATGCTCTGCTTCTCCATCCTCCCTCGCCTGAGAGGGAGGGGAAGAAGCAGAGCAGCGGCGCACCAGGGGGAGCAGGTGGAGCAGAGGTGAGCTAGGGCAGGAGGTCGCGGGGGGCCCCCAGGAAGCAATGTGGGGGGGAAATGCAGCATGCCCGGGGAGGAAGAGGGGCTGGGGATTTGGGGAAGGGGTTCAGAAAGGGTGGAGTTGGGATAGGGCCAGGGGCAGGGGGGCACGAAAAAAAGAGGGGGGCGGCCAAAAAATGTTTTGCTTGGGGTGGCAAAAATCCTAGAGCCAGCCCTGCCTCTCTTGGTCAGACTTTGGGAATGGGTGACAGGGGATGGATCACTTGATGATTACATGTTGTGTTCATTCCCTCTGAATAACCTGGCATTGGCCACTGTTGGTAGACAGGATACTGGACTAGATGGACCTTTGGTCTGATCCAATATGGTCGTTCTTATGTTTTTCTCTTTCTCTCTCCCTCTTTCCACCACCCTTTAAGTGTGAAAAGTTATGCCCAGGCCAGTGGCATAAAAGCTCCTGCTGCAGCTGCCAGTAGAGGAAGGAAAGGTTCCATCTTCTCATGCTGCCAGTTGGTGAGCTTCTGACTCAGTGTGTTACAGCCAGGCATGGGGCTGAGTCCCTGAGCAATCTCTCTGCTCTTACACTCCTCCGCAGAGTTTGTTTCAGTGTCCCCTCCCCACAATCAAAACTTTCTGGTGCTTCAATGGGCCAGCTGCACAGACACTGACTTCCCAAAATTTCTATGGCCGGACAAGCCTGTTGCACCTACAGAAGTTACACAAGTCAGCAGGCCTCCAGTCTAAAGCCAGCAGCAATGCCCCAGCCTTCCCTCCGGGCCCAGCCTTACTCTTCAGCCATCACACCTCCCACTTCTCCTCCCTGACGCCAGTGGGCAAGGTGAGGTAGTGGGGTCCATAACAGCCAGCCAGGAGGTTGATTTGCTGCCACTGTCTCTGGTTCACTGGCTTTAATAATAACAACAACAACTGGAGACATACCAACCTCCTAGAACTGGAAGGGACCTTGAAAGGTCGTCAAGTCCAGCCCCCTGCCTTCACTAGCAGGACCATTTCTTGCCCCAGATCCCTGGGTGGCCTCCTCAAGGATTGAACTCACAACCCTGGGTTTAGCAAGCCAATGCCCAAACCAGTGGGCTATGCCTCCTGCCCCTCCCACTTAAGTGATTGCCACATCAATTCAGAGCCAGAGCATGGCCGAAGGGACCAGCACAATGAACAATGATCCTGAACAGTGCTGAGGAGCAAGAGAAACGCCCTCCCACTAGCATGCTCTGAGCCACTGGCCCAGCCAGCTACTCCACCCCAAAGGATGCTAACCCAAATGATTTCGGGGGGCTGAGAAAGCAAAGCATTCAGCACATTACCAACCACACGAATCACAGCATTGACCTCAGGTCTGTGGAGTGAATAAATAAATAAATAAATAAATCAACCGCAAACCACTGGCATCTGGGAATTCAGCTTCCACCATTTCTATTCAATGCAGAGAAAAAAGAGGCTGACACCAGAGCACTTCCCCCAGCCAGTCAGAGAAGAAGCACAGGGCAGAGCAAAGAACACTGTATTGGATGGAAATGAATGGAGCCTAGTTCTACTGGAAAGGTGATGCTTGCCTGCCATTATAGAACCTAAGCTCTACTAGGCAATGATCATCAAGGAAGGCTATAATTACAGCCCTTGTATCTTCCCTGGTTCTCATTGTAGCACCGAGCTGCATCTGTCTGGGTGGGATGTTTTCCTAAGGACATCAATACAAACTGACATAAGGAGCTTTGTACGCCAAAGGATCTGCAGCAAGATACAGCCCTTACCTCCAGCAGCTGCTTCCAGTTCATGCCATGCCTCTTCGGGAGCTGCTCCTCCTTTTATGTGCAGAACAGCATCAGGAAAAGAAACAGAACAAATCACCCACTCTGATCTACACCAGCCCCCAGCCGGGGTCAGATACAGGACTAGGGAGCTAGATCCTCCCACACAGCGTTGTTAGATCAAGTCTTTCAGAGAAGAATCCACCACTCTGATGTTTTGCAAAATAAGGGTGGGAGAGAATTTGTCTCACCAAAAAAAAAAAAAAAAGCAAGCAAGCAGGCAAGACAGCAATCTTAGGGGACTGAAATATACTTCCCCTCCTCCCTAACAAACCGGGAGCTGGTATCCAGCGAGCAGGATCTGAAAGATGCAAGCTGTCTCACACGCACACGCTGGCATGCGTGCACACACACACACAGTGTTGTAGACCAAACCCAGTTAAAGAGACACAGCCATTATTATCATTAATGCATGACTGCAGGCTGCTAGTCTCCCCACCTCCTGGCTAGGATCCTCAGAGATTACAACCATTCACTGTGGGAAACATCCAGGATTAGGATTTTTATTGGCTTCCCCCCAACTTCCCTTATTGCCCTCTTGAGGTCAATCATACGGCCTTACATTTGCAAAAGGACAAAACAGCTGGATAGGAGAATACTAAGATGATAAGACAGATAGATAGATAGATAGATATTTTAACTCTGAATATTTGGTTTTGGACACAAAGCACCTGGTACTCCCCTCTCTCCTTTCGGGGCACCGGTGTTCACCAGTGCTGTAGTGTTCACCAGCGCTGTCATTTCACTGTAACCCTTCCCCAGGTAATGAAACAGGCAGCTTATCACCAGCTCCCGTACAAAGCAGGGTTAGTGGCGAGTAGCTGAGCTGTTGTGACTCACATGAAATGTATGAGATATTGCTGCTCCCGATGAGTCCTTCCGGGTTGTCATTGGCATGACGTGCCCAGCTGTGCCTTTCACCCTCGATCCACATTCTTGCCACCGAGCCAGTGGATGTGACCATCAGGCTGAGTAACACACCTGCTAGCTAGCTTTCCAGGCCATCTGGGTCCAGCTACAGATGAACTTTCAAGTCAGGGAGATGGGAGAACCAGCTGAATTCCTACCCCGGGCACTGGGAAGGGAAGCAAATGCCCTCATTTCCACATGCTCCAGCGGTCATCTGTGCTCATAGGCTGGGGGCCTGCATGGACCACTCTTCTGATCTGTTGCCCAAGGGACAGCAAACTTCCCCAGACTCAGAGGATTAGCAAGGCCAGGGCTGGAGCTCTGAACCCCACTAGCTTTCCCTTAACACACTGAGCATGCCAACTCCCTCACCCCACAAGCTTTCTTGGGCACATGTGCCACTCAGTCAGTGTCCCTACTAAACCTGGGGGAAGGGAACTGTCAGCAAGCATGGGGGCAACCCCCCCTCACACTCAAGCCAGGGACACTCACTAAAGTTTCCCCACCCCAGCTGCCACTGAAACCTGCCTCCCCCGCCTTCCCCAGCCCTGCAGAAGCCTGACTGCCTTGCTCCCTTCTTGATTATTTAAAAGGCAGGTCAGGTTTCTCAATCTGGCAGGCATGTAATGTGTTGTGTGGGGGAGGGGTGGAGAATAGACCAGAGGTCTTAAAATAGAAACATCCCTCTCTCTCTCTCAATCCCCCGCCACTTGCTCTCTCTGTCTATACTGTCCCCCTAGACTCTCCATTCCCCACTTCTGTCCCCCTCTCTCCCTATTGTGCTTTGCTTAAAGATGACCTGGTTTCCCTGGTACCATACTTTCCAGTACAACGGGCCCTTGTAGACCTGGGAGGCTTCCTGGAGATAGACACAGCAAGCTCCCAGGGCTCCACAGATTCTGCTCCAGCAGGAAGTGTGGTCACAGTGGGCCATGCTCATCCCAGATGCAGCTGGAGATACACTAGGGTCAGGATGCATTCAGCCCATTGTGCTGATCGTTTGCGCTCCATGCCTGCATCAGGAATGAGTTCCACATTCAGATCATATAAACACAACTGCCTGGGCAAATCCAGAGAGGGGGCCAGATCCTCAGCTGGTGTAGATCAGCATAGCTTCATTGAAATCAATGGGCCAGATCCTCAGCTAGTGTAAATTGAGGTCTCTCCATTGAAGCCAATGGGATTATTCCAATGTTCACCGACAGGGAGCACTGGCCCAGAGACCACACCCATACACAGAAACATGCAGGACACCACAACTGAGGCAAACAAGTTTTATGATACAGGCAGACAAATGCCCCTTCACCCTCTGAAGAGGGGCTTTGGAGTTGCTGTTCAAATCAGGATCAGGCTAGCTGGGGTCAGGTTTCAGGCCCGAGGTTAAAGCAAAGTTCAGGATAGTAGCCATGAACTCCCACAAGCTGCAGATTTTGGCCCTGAATGGCAGAAATGATCTCTCGAGAGTAACCCAGATCTGCTGCTGACTTGCTGGTGACCTTGGGCAAGTCATTTCCCCTGCTTGTGCCTCAATTTCCCCTCCCACGCTTTGTCTGTCTTTTCTATTTAGGCTGTCAGTTGTTTGGGGCAGGGACTGTCTCTTACTAGGTACGTCTGTACAGTGCCTAGCATAATGGGGTCCTGATCTTGGTTGGGGCCTATAGGTGATACACTAATCATAATAAAAGCACTGCTGTTGGCAGTTTCCAGCCTCTTGTCTGATTGAGATCTCACTAGGTTAGCTCACCTGCAGAGATTTCTATCATCTTTGGCTGTAGTCTCATGGGAACAGCTGCTCCTGCCAGATTTCTGCACCATTCAGAACCAGTGCTTTTTGTACACACATAAGTGTACAGGAACACCCAAACACAAACACTCATTAACACAGACCCATAAGGATCCCAATCCTGCAAACCCTTCCTCCTGCATGTAGCACCAACTCCCACATGTTGGGCTAAGCACGCAAGTCAGAGTCTGCAGGATTGGGCACATAGGCGCACACAGACACATGGTCAACTTAGTGGTCATACTTCAGCAGCAAAATGGGAGAGCCAAGCTCAGTTCCTGGCATGCCAGTTTTGGGGCTGGGATAGGTCTGTCCTGTCCTGGTAACACATAAAGCCTGTGACAGGAAAGAAAGTGTCTTGCTCTGCTCAGCAGTGACTTGGTTAAAGGGTCTGATCTAAATTTTCCTCAAAGAGAAGTACAATAGGGGAGGTGTGACAGATTTCCAGAGGAGCACCTCAGGGGAAAATACCATGCAGCCCTGAAACACAGATACACAGACACAGCCCTCAGCGTCCAGAGTCTGAACCACAGTGGAGCAGTAGCACTACAGAAGCACCACTTTTCTTCTTCCCGACTCAGGTTTTACACACCTGGCAGAGAGTAGATTTGCCTCTTGTTTATGCTCGCTGCATCATTGCTGCAAAACTGCTCACTTCCCTGACAATCTCACAAAGGAAACCACTATCCTACATGAAACCCCAAGGCTGGGGAGGTGGCAAAGAAACCACACAGGATGGCAAGGGCAAATCATTCTTAATGGTGGCTGTAAGGTGGTTCTGATTGCCCAGACAGCACCATGTCTTGCCAATCAGCATGGTTGATGTGAAATTCTGGCCTCTGTTCTCTGCTACTTGTGCAGCTGCACCAACATTGATCTGGCTGCAGGTGTGTGACTATTTGCTCAGCTTGAGAGGTGCTGAGCACCCACATATCATTGCAGGCAATACTCAGCGCCTCACAGGGGCAGGCCAAGGAGGAAAACCAAACCCTCTGTCTTTCTTTTCCGAGTTGACTGAACTGAGAAGAATTGGTGAAGTTCATCCAAGGATCAGCCTTGTGTTCCTCCACAATGAACTCCACTGGCTGATTGGCCTTAAGCACTCTCAAAAGGCAGTTTGGGTCTATGCTCAGCAAGAGAGGTTTTTGGTTTGCTTTTGTGATTAAGGCAGCAGACTGAAACTGAAGAGATCTGGGTTCTAGTCACAGCGCTGGCACAAGCTATGAACATGTTGTTTAACTGCTTAGTGCCTCAGCTTTCCCAGCTGTAGGGACATGGAAGGGAGAATAATACTGCCCTATGTGGCAGGGACATTGTGGAGATTCAGTCACTCATTCCTGTGAAGTGCTTAGACACTACAGTGAGGATGACCACAGAAATGCCTGTAATTAAATAACGAACGGTCACTATGATGCAGGGATGTGTCTATATCAGGGGAACATACATGCAGCACAGATCCCGTGCTATCTAAAGCCTGAGATTTCTCCCCTTAACCAATTTTCCCTACCTGAGAAGGCTCCAGCCTGTTGGCACAGAGCCAGATGAAACAGACATGTGGCAGCCGGTCAGCTTTGCAAGCTGGCCTTCAATAGGCAATTGAATAGGTCATTTGAAATACAAACAATTCCACTGTAGCAATATTTAGTATATGTGATGCATCCCCATTAAAAGGAAGAGCTATGAAATGTTAATAAGCCACACAAGAGGTTCTAACGGAAATCCAGCATGATAGTAAATAGATTAACTGTCAAGAACTGGAGAAGAGCTAAAGGGCCTCGTAATATTGCAAGATGTAAATGCTGGTCTGAGTGACTAGCCAATTCACAGAAAATTACCTCCCACCTTACCAAGAGAGCTTAGGGCTATGAAACCACTTGGTCCTGTTTTATTGATATACATGACTAAGAACAAGGGGAAATACCTGCTAGGACTGTGTCTGAACTCTGGTGTGAGTATTCGGGAATTCTTGGGACTCAGTCTCAGTGTAAACCCAGGTGTAAATCCAGAAGAGCTCTACTGATGTCAGGTACAAAAACACGGAACATAAAAACAAAGAACACTGAGATCAGCAGCTGGCTCAGCAGAGTTGCATCAGTGCAGCTGAGCACTGAATTTTATCCTCACTGTCTAATTCTCTGGTGTGAACGGTGTGTACAACACAGCTCTAGGGTCCAGTCCTACAAACGCTAGTGGGCACAGTGCTGAAGCCAATGAGATTTCTCATGGTGGGTAAAATCATGCCATTACTTTGCACAGCATCTACAGTCCCAATCCTATAATCAGATTCATGCAGATAGTGAAGTCAACAGGACCCCACAGAGGTGCAAGGGTCCATACACATGGATCCAAAAACAGGATAAGGGCTCCATTGCAGCTGTGGGCAGAGTTTGCCAATCGTTCCAACTTGTATCACTATTATCCAGTGAGAAATAATGCACTTACAAAGTCACAGTGAAAATATTCTAGGAGGTAGGGATAAGAGATCGTTGCAAAGCCCCCTTCCATGAAATAATTCTATTTCAACCACCCTGTGCAAAAAGTCTGGTATAAATTATGCCAGCTGAAAAACTCCCATTGGATTCCAAAGGACAAGATTTGCCCCTTAGCTCCAAAGAACATCATCTGTCCGTCCTTTGGAAAAAAAGTCATTATCAGTAGTGTTGGAATCAACATACACCAATCTTTTAAAGGTGAGGGTGTAGGAGGCACACAGTGTTTTAATGGCCACAAAGGTCAGGCCTCATGGAAAGAGACCTGCTGCATGAGCAGTAATCTTGAGGTATCCAGGACATTAGGCAGCTCTGTAGAGTTAGATGTGCCATCTCTTATGAGCTCCTCATCCCTCTGTGACTATTATAGATTCCACTGCACTTTGTTCAAATGCTGTCCAGTGTCCAATTTGAAATCAGGGTAATTACATTCTGCTCCCTAAATTCTACCCTGAAGTTTCAGGTGGATGCAGCAGTCTTCACTCCTTGCCTTCAACTGTTGCGCAGTGCTGCTGTGCATTGCTGATCAGCTGCTGCACCCACACTAGAGGTGGCTGCATTTCAGTGGTGAAGTGATTTCCTCTGCATAAGCTACAATCCTACAGAGAGCTCTGTGTGGATGGGCCCTTGAGCCCATGCAAAACTCCCTGAAATGTTGGATGCCATCATTTTAAAAATGCTTCTGAGCTTTTGTTCCTGTCTTCCTTAATCCTTCTGAATATCCTTCATTCATATATATCAGTGCTGCTATTCCTTTCTCAGCCAGCTTGGCTCAGCTGTCCTGTGAGCATTCACCTTTGCATCCTGGAAATGGACATCACTTACTCAGATGCATTCCCCTCACTCCTAATCCTTCGAACCCCAGTGTTTCATATGGCCCAAAGTTTCTTCCAAGCCAGCGAGGAGTCAAATGTGCAGAAGGGAAAATAGAAGCCAATCAGGCCTGGAAACTTGCCTGCAGCTCCCTATCAGCCCAGACAGCACCCGCTTCTCGACAACAATGAAGGATGCATGAAATGAACAACTTGTGGGAGGAAAGAAGAGAAATCACTCCCTGGGGGCAGATTCTGCTTCCACCCCCACTGGTGTAAATCTGGACTAACTGCAGCAAGGTGAATGGGCCAGATTCAATATTGCCCTTCATAAGAATGGTCATACTGGACCAGACCAAAGGTCCATCTAGCCCAATATACTGTCTTCCAACAGTGGCCAATCCCAGGTGCTTCAGAGGGAAAGAACAGAACAGTTAATCATCAAGTGATCCATTTCCTGTTGCCCATTTCTAGCTTCTGGCAAACAGAAGCTAGGGACACCATCCCTGCCCAGCTCCCTAGCCCCAGCTGCATTGGCACAGCAGGCAGCCCCCAGGCTGGTATAGGAGGTCTTCACTAGGCACTGAGCCAGCTTTATACTATCCCCTCAGGAGCCCCTGGTGCAGGGGGCACTCCAGGATGGGGAGTGTTAGGGGTTGGCTGGAAAAGGGGAGAGGTGCGGCAGGGACAGTCCTGTGCACTGGTGATTCTCTGCTCTTGCAAGCCCCATCAGTGCTATGGCAGCAAGGAGTGCAAGTCAGTGCAGCCCTCAGGCTCCCTGAGCTTGAGCAGGCCTCATATAAGGGGAAGCAAAACTACTTCCTCTGAGTCTCTGACCAGTGTTGGGATGCATCTGCCCCAGTTGTGATTAGAATCAAGCCCATATTCCTGATGAGAGAGAGGAGGGAAGGGGCTGAAGGAGGCTATGAGTTCTTCCACGTCATACAGAGTTACAGATCTTCATAACCCTTTTTAATTCTATCAGGCTCCAACATCTCTCCCAACCTGGGAAAGCCCAGGATTTATCATCGCCTCCATTTAATCTCCCCTCAGCTTCTGCGGTGGAAACAGTTAATACACAACATTTATGGTGCATCTGACTGGATCATGTCACTGGTTATCCCAAGGTATTGGCCTTTCTTCCTTTGCTTTAGCTAGTTAGCATCAAAAAATGACACTGCCAGTTTTATGCTATCATAGTCTCAGGGGCCCTGTAATGCACTGGTTACTTCCACGCTGCAACACTTTGCATGAAGTCAGTCTGATGTAATCTCTGCTGCGGACAAGGTGTACCATCATTATCAGATGAGGATTACTGAAAAGTTTGCAAATTCACTAGTCTTTAAAAGGGGAATCATACACTTGAGTGAACTTCCAAATCCATCAAAGAGAAAGGCGTTTCTTTCTTTCTTTCTCTCTCTCTCTCTCTCTCTCTCTCTCACGCACACACACTCACACACACACACACACAGTCTCCAGAAACCTGCATTAAAAAAACATTACGGTTGCAAAGTCAAGCCCTCAAAAGTTAGGAAATGCCAGAATTAAGGTTGCTTGTGCAACTTTAATTCATCCCACTTTGCTCATATGGATTATGATAGTCTTTAATTACATGATCACAAACTCCTTTTTCCACAGCAGCCTCCTTCCAGATGTCAAGTCCCTGCTCCACAGCACGGAGGCACTAAAGCTTCTTTAAAAAATTCTTACAATTTGTAACTTTGGTAACACAATCAAATTTTCCCTAATCTTGTTCTTGGCCATGGCTAGACCATTTTTGCTGAAACTTTCCAAACCAATTCAACTTGAGGCCAATATCTAGCATGGACAATTTCATCCTGAACAGTTAGTTTGGCAAAGTGATAAGCAAATGAAAACAGGGTCTTACAGTGGAAAGTCAGGCAACCTCATCTATAGGCATTTCTACCTTAACTGCTGATAATAATTGTGTTTGCTAATTAGCAATGGGCCATCCAGCCTGCACTGAAGTCAATGAAAAGAGTGGTAGATTGGGTTCCAAGAGTATTTTGAGATCTTGCTCTTCTATAGTCCTTCTTCCATTCTGATCACCCTAATGCCCTACCACCTAGTGGTTTGCAGCACAAAATAAACAGGCTCCACTACCTTCGCTGCTCACTTGAGGCAGCTCAGAGGAGCAAGAGCAGTGTTGATGAACCAGTTGGCAGCACTCTTCCCTCCAGGATAGCGCTCTGACGCAGTGATCGGATTTCTGTGTTGCTGAAGGCATTCTCCAACTCCACAGATCAGCAGCAGTGCTGTGAAGACCAGCTCCCAGAGACCTGATGGGCAGAGAGGAGGAGCTGGCCGCCCCACCCCTCTATAGTCTTGGTTGGTTTAGAGATCTGGCAGGAAATCCCAGCCCTGATTTCGTGCAGTCAGGTCTCCTCGCCTTGGCAGATGGGAGTGCACCGTAGAAGAGACCACATGGTGAGGGCTATAGGAGAGGATATGTCCCACTGCTGCAGGGACACCACAAGCCCAGAGTCTGAGCTCATGGTGCAGATGTACACAGTGTAAATGAAAGGAGAATAAGGCCCTTTCTTCATATATCATAAAGAAGCAAATAAAAAAGGCTACAGGTGTTCTTTGCTGTGCTTTTGAACTCACCTTTACAAACCCCTCATTACCACTTTGCAGATAGGGGAACTGAGGCACAGTAAAGGGAAGTGATTTATCTGCCTGTCCCACAGTGCCAGAATTAGAACCCTGATCTCTCAGTGCCTGCCAGTCTCTTAATTTCAGGGCCAGCTTTAGGCCAATTCAACCAATTCCCCTTACTTGGGCCCCACTCCTAAGAGGGCCCTGTGCCCAAGCCGCAGTACAGGGTACCAGCAAGAGCCAGTGTGCTGTACCGGGGTGGCCTGGCTTCCCCAGGGGGCAATTTAAAGGGCCTGGGGCTCCCAGCAGGGGCAGCTGGAGCCCTGGGGTAGGGCTGTGGGACTCTGGGTGATATTTAAAGGGCCTGGGGCTCCCGTTGCTTCTACTGCCCTGGCCCTTTAAATAGCTGCTGGAGCCCTGCGGCTTCCCCAGGGCTCCCGCACCTATTTAAAGGGCCAGGGCAGTAGAAGCAGGGGATCCCTGGGCCCTTTAAATAGCCCCCAGAGCCCTGGGGTAGCAGGGGGGCTCCAGCTGTCTCTGTCGCCCCAGTCCTTTAAATAGCCCCAAAGCCCTGCCGCTTCTCCAGGGCTCCCTTGGCTACTTACAGGGCCAGGGCGGTGGAAGCAAGGGACCCCCAGGCCCTTTAAATATCCCCCAAGCCCTGGGCTGCTGCTGCTACCCTGGTGGGGGAGGGAGGAGAAGGGGGCCACTCACCATACAGGGTGGGCTGTACCCCCCGTACCCATACCCCCTGCCTGCACCAGCCCCTGCCTGCAGCCTGCCCTGCACCCCTTGCCTGCAGCCTGCCCATCTCCAACCAGCCCCGCACTCCCCGCTTGTCTCCAGCCCGTCTCCATCCAGCCCCGCACCCCCTGCCCTGCCTCCAGCCCCGCACCCCCTACCCTGCCTGCAGCCAGCCTCTCTCCAGCCAGCCCCTGCCGCACCCCCTGCCCTGCCCACACCAACCCTGCACCTCCTGCCCTGTCTCCATCCAACCCCTGCCACACCCACCTGCCTGAAGCCAGCCAGTCCTGCACTCCTCTGTCTCCAGCCCTGCCAACCCATGCCGCACCTCCCTGTGGCCCTGCCTGAAGCCAAGCAGCCCGTCCCACACACCCCTGTCTCCAGTCAGCCCCGCACCGCTTGCCCTGGCTGCAGCCAGACCCTACCTCCAGTCAGCCCTTGCCCTGCCTCCAGCCAGCCCCATCTCCCCATGTCCACTGGTGCCCTGCAGTTCCCAGGGCAGTAACCCTGCACACCTGCTTCAATGAGGGGGGCAGGGAGCAGCTGGGACCCATATATGTGCACATCCTAGGGTGACCAGACAGCAAGTGTGAAAAATCAGGATAGGTGGTGGGGGGTAATAGGATCCTATATAAGAAAAAGACCCCAAAATTGGGACTGTCCCTATAAAATTGGGACATGTGGTCACCCTAGCACACCCCCAGGGAGTAGCGGGGACCCACACATGTGAAATGCTCATTTCTAGTTCAGGCCCATCTTTTTAAAGAAGAACTTTAGGTAGGGTTAACATACATCTGTATTTTCCTGGACATGTCAGTCTTTTTGGTTTTAAATTGCCATCCAGGAGGAAAATATGGACGTATGGTAACCCTGTTGGTACAAAAAAACCATACTATGGCACATCCCTTAAATCAGAACTTTTTATAGGGAACTTGTTGCTAAGAAATGAAAGGCTTTTTTTACATGTTTTTTTTTTAAGTCATCCCTGCCGGGGCCCCGCTGAAAATGTTCGGATTGGGCCCCGCACTTCCTAAAGCTGGCCCTGCTTACATTACCTTAACCATAAAGCCCCCTTTCCTCCCAAGGCCCACCAATATCACCAGTGAGTTGGGGCATGGTGTGTAGAGCTTTGAAAATCGAGGCCAGCAAATCTGAGGCAGAGACTGGATTGTTCACTTCAAGAGGGAGCCCTGCTAAGATTGAGTGAGCATGGGTAATTTCTGTCTATCACTAAATGAAGTCACTTTCAGGACTAATGCATCATAATGGAGATTTCAACCCCCCTGCACAGCTTCAGATGCAGCACAACAGCTCATTTAGGGCTTCATCCTTTTCCCAACGTCAGTGGTAATGATCCCATTAACTTATGCAGAACTGAGTCTGTAGGCCAAATCCTGACTGGGTCCTGTAATACTGACACTAGGGCTAGCTCTCTGTCTAGGTACTACATCTACAATAGCTGCAATCCCAGAGTGGGACAGGGAAGAAAGAGGATTTAACATGCCAGCGAATGGGTGAGTCTCTTCCTCTCAATCAATGTGCTTGGATCTTGGAGGACACACAAATCTACTTTATAATTACTGGCATTTAATTGACCCTTGCAATACTGTCCTCTCAGCAGTCACAAGCATGCTTGGAGCATTTGAAAGCACAAGCAGCCTCATCTCTCTCCTTAGTGACTGTTTTATTTGGTACATTTATTTGTACTTATTCTCCCTGGAGCTCCCTTCCCCACCCCCCTTCTCAACCAGCAACAAATATCAATAGAACATGGAGCTGAGCTGTCAGCTGGAACCCCATCACTATTTGACCAGCCTTTGCCAAAGATAGACTGCACTGCAGATGACTCAGGCCCCCAGCTGTCACCAAGGCAACCAGTGTAGCCTAGCAATGTCTGTCTCCCGGTAACCATGGTCTCCTAGCAATAGAATATTTTTCACTGCTCTGGATGAAGAGTTTAAAGTTATTTTTAGCCCTGCTGCAAATCAATAGGCAGCTCCATTTGCCATTGGAGAGGATGCTTGTTTGGGGGCTGTTTGTTTTGGTTTGTGGTTGGTCATGTATTTGGTTTTTTTGTCAGGCCAGGTAAAAATAAATGTTTGGATGACAAACTCTCTTGCTAACTCTCAGTTCGGTTGTGTGAATCTGCACAGCTCACAGCAGGATCTCTCTCTTTCTCTAGGCTGATGATGCTTACAATTCACATTAAGAAAAGAAAATTAATCAGGGTTAGTAGAAAGAGGGAGTAACAAATTGATGGCCACTATCACTACACTGGAAACAGTGGCCACTTGGAGCTTTGAGGTAGCCAAGTGAATACAACCCAGACCCTCCGGCTCCAAAAGCCCTTCAAGGAGGGATTGCCTTTAATTGTTGGCAATAAAGGGCTCATTACACACAGTTGAGCAGTTTCGATTGTATCCAGTAGAAAGCAGTGGTACCTGACTAAGCCAATTCCCTATTATTCACTAAGCTCTCTGAATGTGGTAATGTAGGTGGTAAGAGCAGAAAGCACAGGGTGGGTGACCTGGACTGTTTAAGCTTTGGGCTAGAAGAGAGCAGACCTCACACACCAGAGGATGCCTGTCCCTCCAGGTAAAGGGTTCTGTGGGCAAAGCTCACATTGCATGAGTGGTGCTATGCTATTCTATTTGCAGTTCTTCAGGCCTCTGCCATAGCTGCCTTCTATAGGAGTGCCGCAGCTGAGGGGGGCCAGCTTTGAACACTCTGGGGTGGGAAGGGGAAGCCTTGAGCTATGGAATTCACTCTAGTCTATCATCTGGTAGACCAGGTGAAACGTAAGACTCATCTTGCTTTGCAAGCCTGCTCCACAAATGGTGGAAAGAACTCAGGCATTGGACTTTAGGTAGCTCACCCAAAACACAGCATGAGTAACTGAGCAGCCTGCTGGGAATTCCCACCATGCAGGGCCACCCAGAGGATTCAGGGGGCTTGGGGCAAAGCGGGGGAGTGGATATAAAAATAGGTGCCACCCGCTGCAGCGCCTGTACTCACCGGGTGACGCTCCGAGTCTTTGGTGGTGGTGGCGGTGAGTACTTCACTTGCTCTGCGTCTGAAGGGTCCGCCACCACCGGGTGAGTAAAAATTAAAAAGGCTCCTCTAGCCAGGGAAAGGATTCTCGGCCAGGGCTCATGGGGCCCCTGCGGGGCTTGGGGCCTGGGGCAAATAGCCCCACTTTCTCCCCTCCCCAGGTGGCCCTGCCACCATGACTGAGCCAGACCTTCTCCCCAGGTCAAGGAGTGGAAGTGAAACCACTACCTACCTGCTATGGAGGGGCAGGGCAGCCTGAGTTGCTGCTCACCCACTCCATGTGGCCCTGTTCCAATAACAGGAGCTGAGGTCAGGACTGAGGTGATCAGCAGACCTATGGATGGGGCTGGAGGCAGGACTGGAATAGCAGTGGGACTGAAAGGCAGGAGTGAGGTCCACTGGCAGAGCTTTATGATGACAAGAAAGTTTACCCATGTCAGGAGTACATCTGTCTCTCAGCCTACTTGCTAGGCAACCCAGCAAGCTCAGCTGGGTCCAATGAGCCTTCTCCAAACTGCAATACTTCTTGCATGGACAGGAGAGTCTGTGGGCTGCTTCTTGAGCCTTGCAGCGGCACAGCAGCCACTCAACGCATACCATGCCCACAGCTATGCTTGCCCTGCTCCTGCCTCCAGCCCTTGTTCCAGCCCCTTTATAGCCTTGACTCCTGTCCACTCCAGTCTGGTCTTGCTTCCCTGGCCTGCTCTGGGCTCTGGTTTCGACCTTTGGATTGGCTCCTCCACTGACTCCAACTTCACCCTCAGTCTGGTGCCTGATTCCTCGATCTATGCTCACCACTACCCTGAACTGCCACCACAACCACCAGACAAGGTCCTGCTCCTTCCACTAGGCAGGCTGTCCACATCCTGGCAGCTTACAAACCCAGACCCAAAGATCTGGCCTCCTGTGATCTTACCCTATTCAAGGCAGGAGCCCCCAACATCTGTAACTCTGCACTGTGGGGATGGGCCCACAGCAGGAAATTTTAACAAAAATGCCAGAATGGACAAGGCTGTGGGGAGGAGAATGGACAGCACATTTGACACAAACTTACAGTGTAATATATCCAGCAAAAGGGCTGAAGCCTTCTGCAGTCAGTGTGTCGTGTTGGATTTACACCATGGTAACAGAGCAGAACTTGGCCCAATGGGAGTGTGCATGTGATCACCTGCAGAAGAGAGGATTTAACAGAAAATGCAGTATGATCTGAGATGAGAACTAAACCATAGAATCTCAGGAGGTTATCTAGTCCAATCCCCTGCTCAAAGTAGGACCAATCCCCAGATAGATTTCTGCCCTAGTTCCCTAAACAGCCTCCTAAAGGATTGAACTCGCAATCCTGAGTGTAGCAGGCTAATGTTCACGCCACTGCGCTATCCCCCAATAATCTAGATGAGAGCTCAAGTGGCAGGGCCATGCTTGGAATACTGGTTAGATAAGATGGGGGTGAAGAGGGAGCTGATAGCACTGAGCACAAGCAAGTAAGAGGAGTCATTTTTTTAGGCAGAATTCAAACAGATCAACAATAGTATCAAGTGAGATCTGAATTCAGGACAAAACAAGGTTCTGCCCCCACCAGTGAGGAGATGGATGGGGGAGCTGTCCAGAGCCAGCTGACTGGAGGGGTTGAATAGGGAATGATAAAGGCAGAAGGCCTGATTCTGATCTTATTTGATGGTACATTGCTATAGAACCTGGTGCAACTCCACTGACTTCAATTGACTTACACTCAGGGGTGGCTCCAGGCCCCAGCACGCCAAGCGCGTGCTTGGGGCGGCATGCTGCAGGGGGTGCTCTGCTGGTCGTCGGGAGGGCAGCAGGCGGCTCTGGTGGATCTCCCGCAGGCCTGCCTGAGGGAGGTCCAGCGAAGCTGCGAGACCAGTGGACCCTCCGCAGGCACGCCTGTGGGATGTCCACCGAAGCTGCGGGACCGGCGACCGGCAGAGTGCCCCCTGCAGCATGCCACCGTGCTTGGGGCGGAGAAATGTCTAGAGCCACCCCTGCTTACACTGGTGTAAATCTGAAGTAAGAGCAGAATCAGGCCCAGTGGTAGGGACAAGGCTGTGATTGTACAATGTGGCAATCGTTAGCCCAACTCTCCTCTCATTGACACCAATGTAAATTAGGAGTCACTGTGCGACTCGTTGGAATACCCATGTGAGATATCTGACTTGAGCCCCTGTCGCTCAGTAAAGTTAATATGGAGAAACTCTACTGCTGTCTGAGCTGGAATTTCTGAGGGCATTGGCAGACAGAGTGGTTCAGCTTTGCCATCCCAACACACAGAGGGGCTGGCAGGGCCTCACTCTGACAATGTGAGTGGTGCTCTAGGATAACACTTTAAAAAGAATGCTATGCACATTCTTATATATAGTACCAGCATCTGGATTCTGCGGAGGTCTTTTGCATTTGTGAAATAACAGCAATTTGTTTTAAAGACCCATTAATATTAAGGGACTCTCATCAAACAAAATGGCCAAAAAGTGTAGATTTAGTTAAAACAACAAGTATTTACAACACCTAAAACCAACAGAAATGTTTTCCATTGATTTTTAATTCATGATATTGTTATTTAATATTATTTGTATTGCAGTAGCACCTGGCAGGCAAGCCAAGAACCATAACTGCATGGTGCTAGGTGCTGTACAAACAGGTGATTAATAATAATAATAATAATAATGTCAAACAAATAGTGTTTACAACCCAATCACTGCAACACTAAGAACCAGAAGTGAAATTAACTAGAAATGAAAGTGAAACTTACTTCATTGTTTAAGGATTGATTCTACACCTACTGAAGTCAATGGCAATGCTCCCATTGGCTTCAGTGGTTCGGGAAAGATAAACTAAGGAATTCACAGCATATAGGGCCAGATCCTCATCTGGTATAAATCAGTGTCGCTCCACTGACAATCTGGCCCAAAGAGTGGAAAATGTTATGTTTCCTCAAACACAAAGAGCAAAGTGTGCGTTTCTCTGGCTGGTTGATTTATTTCAGATTATAGAAACCAACTAACAAATCAGGAAAGAACAAATATACAGGGACAGACTGTCCATTCCACTACATGGTGTAGCCACTTACAGCTGTAAAAAATGCTACTATTCTGATCTGGTCTAAGTCTCTGCTAACCCTCCAAATCAAGCCCTACAACATCCCTGCTTTTCCCTACACATAGCTCTGAGTCCTGACCTGCAGTATCCTATACTGTTACAGTCCTGGGTTCCCCACATGCAGCTCTGACAATGCCTCTCTAGGCTGACTTGCAGCCACTCCTATTCTTCCAGTGCCACACTTTTCCTTAGCAGAAACAACTCATTTTTGCCAGTGGTGTGCTGTGTAGAAACGATGAATCATAGAAGATTAGGGTTGGAAGAGACCTCAGAAGGTCAACTAGTCCAACTCCCTGCTCAAAGCAGGACCAACACCAACTAAATCATCCCAGCCAGGGCTTTGACAAGCCAAGCCTTAAAAACTTGTAAGTATGGAGATTTCACCACCTCCCTAGGTAACCCATTCCAGAGCTTCACCACCCTCCTAGTGAAATAGTTTTTCCTAATATCCAATGAAGACCTCCCCCACTGCAATTTGAGACCATTACTCCTTGTTCTGTCATCTGCCACCACTGAGAACAGCCGAGCTCCATCCACTTTGGAATCCCCATTCAGATAGTTGAAGGCTGCTATCAAATCCCTCCTCACTCTTCTCCTCTGCAGACTAAATAACCCCATTTCCCTCAGCTTCTCCTGATAAGTCATGTGCCTCAGACCCCTAATCATTTCCGTTGCTCTCCACTAGACTCTTTCCAATTTATCCACATCCTTTCTGTAGTGGGGGCCCCAAAACTGGACGCAATGCTCTAGATGTGGCCTCACCAGTGCTGAATAGAGGGGAATTATCACTTTCCTCTATCTGCTGGCAATGCTTCTACTAATGCAGCCCAATATGCCGTTAGCCTTCTTGGCCGCAAGGGCACACTGTTGACTCATATCCAGCTTCTCCTCCACTGTAATCCCCAGATCCTTTTCTGCAGAACTGCCGCTTAGCCAGTTGGTCCCGGTAACAATGCATGGGATTCTTCCATCCTAAGTGCAGGACTCTGCACTTGTTCTTGTTGAACCTCATCAGATTTCATTTGGCCCAATCCTCCAATTTGTCTAGGTCACTCTGGACCCTCTCCCTACCCTCCAGCCTATCTACCTCTCCCACCAGCTTAGTGTCATCTGCGAACTTGATGAGAGTGCAATCCATCCCATCATCCAGATCATTAATGAAGATGTTGAAGAAAACTGATCCCAGGATCAACCCCGGGGCACTCTGCTTGATACAGGCTGCCAACTAGACATTGAGCTGTTAATCACTACCCATTGAGCCTGATAATCTAGACAGCTTTCTATCCACCTAATAGTCCCTTCATCCAATCCTTACTTTTTTTAACTTGCTGGCAAGAATACTGTGGGAGACCGTATCAAAAGGTTTGCTAAAGTCAAGGTATATCACGTCTATCGCTTTCTCCATATCCACAGAGCCCGTTATCTCATCGTAGAAGGCAATCAGGTTGGTCAAGCATGACTTGCCCTTGGTGAATCCATGTTGACTGTTCCTGATCATCTTCCTCTTCTCCAAGTGCTTCAAAATAGATCACCATGAGTTTTCAAAGATAATGGCCAATGGCTCTGCAACCACATCAGCCAACTCCCTCAGCACCCTTGAATGCATTGCATCTGGTCCCATGGACTTGTGTATGTCCAGCTTTTCTAAATAGTCCTTAAGCTGTTCTTTCATCACTAAGGACTGCTCACCTCCTCCCTATACTGTGCTGCCCAGTGCAGCAGTCTGAGAGCTGACCTTGTCTGTGAAGACCGAGGCAAAAAAAGCATTGAGTACTTCAGCTTTTTCCACATCATCTGTCACTAAGTTGCCTCCCCCATTCAGTAAGTGTCCCACTCTTTCCCTGACCATCTTCTTGTTGCTAACATATCTGTAGAAACCCTTCTTGTTACTCTTCACATCCCTTACTAGCTGCAATTCCAATTGTGCTTTGGTCTTGCTGATTACATCCCTGCATCCTCGAGCAATATTTTTATACTCTTCCCTAGTCATCTGTCCAAGTTTCCACTTCATGTAAGTGTCCTTTTTGTGATTAAGCTCACAGATCTCTGTTAAGCCAAACTGGGTGCCTGGCATATTTGCTATTCTTTCTGAACATCAGGATGGTTTGTTCTTGTGCCCTCAATAAGGCTTTAAACTATAGTCAGATCTCCTTACCCTACTTTGCTGTGAGAACCCCCACTCCTGGGCTGTTCACGCACAGCCTCTGGCATGTAAGCTGCTCCTTGGACTGTGCAACCGAATGACACTAGCTAATATCTCCAATCCCAGACACCACTCTAGGAATCTCCATCTTGCAGTGTCCAGTTACGCTCCCTGGAACCTGCATGCTTATACAAGTTTGTCAATTTAACAAAGAAATTGATATGCACCAGGCTTGTTATCCCAAAGGGAGTTTCGAACATGCTTCAAACCAAGCGCACTGCTTCAGGTAGAATAAACAAACACATTTATTAACTACAAAGATAGATTCTAAGTGATAGACAAAAAGTCAGAGTGGTTACCAAAAGAAAATAAAATATAAGCACGCAGTCTAAACTCTCAACCCTATTAGACTGGGCAACATCTAGATTAAGCAGTTTTTCTCAACCCACTGGATACTGCAATCCTTAATATACAGGTTTGTTCCTTAAACCTGGGCCAATCTCCTCTGTTGGAGTCTTGTGTTCTTCTCAGTGTCTTGGTTGCTTGCAGTGAAGATGAGGGCAGAAGAAGGGCCCAGTATGTGTCCTCTCTGTCTGTTTTATACTCCCAGTCCATGTGCTTGGGGAGCACAAATCCAGGCATGTCTGGAGGGCATTGCTGAGTCTGTCCCAGCAAGGTTGAGCAATTCCCCTGGTGGTGCTTCATGCAGGTGAGTCATTGCATTGTAGCTCCCTTGCTGGACAATGGCTGTCGATGGATTGTTTGACACTCCACCCAGGTGCTGGTTACTTTCCTTGCTGTTGCCTCTGAGGAGCTAATATCTGGCTGATTCCCCAGCTTACAGCATGTTTTAGTGACAACCACACTACACAATTCTCATAACTTTATATGCATTAATGATGTACAAATATGGACAGAGAAATGACTTTCAGCAGATCATAACCTTTCTCTTGATACCTTACAATGCATGCTTTATTTGTAAAATCATGATTATATGAAAATGAGGAATATGGGGGTTATAGCACGCTCCCCCAAGGTATAGAATGTCACAAATTCCTCTCACTTTTTCTCCCTCACCTGTCCAACTCCATTGCAACTTTGGCTGGAATTGGCCACAAGCAATTTTGGGTCATGGTTTTCTGCTGAAGTCCAGATTATTAGCTCATCAAACAATCTGGGCATTTTTTTTTAATGGCTGAGTTGTTAATCTTTAAAACCCCTGTTCTGCACAGTTATTTGTCACAGCTTTTTAAATCTGCACAGAACCAAATATATCATCATCATCATGTTCTGGTTGATGGTCTGACGTGAATCAAAGTATGGGTTTACATTAAAAGGAAACCATTATGGGCCATCTGCTGAACAACAGACATTTTTAAGAATCCCACAACAACTGGTTATGGAATGGGGTCATTCACAGGAATGCCAGGAGCTAGTTCAGAGTCTTCTAATGCATACATGGGGGAATTCTTTTGATCTTTGAGAAATACAAATTTAAACTAATGAAAAGAAAGGAAATGCAAAAAAATAACCCCTATAATCAGAGGATGGTATAGTTTCAACTCAATCTGACTAGAGCCATAAAATTCAAAATTAAGGGTGATATTCTTAAAGTAAAATAATCTTAAAAACAGAGCACTAGGTAGTTACAAATGTGGTTGTTAACTTCTGAGAGATGCTCATACTACAATGACGCTAATAAGATGAACAAAATGCTGAGTTTGACTCTCCTCTCTTGTCAGTTTCATATGGCTATAACTCACTTGGTGTCATCAAGTTACTCCTGATTTCCACCAGGTTGAGTGTAGAATCCTCTCTGATTTTGTCTTTGATTTGTCCTATTAGTTTCTCAGTTCAAATAAATCAGCATAGCTCCACTGAAGGATGGTGGCTATGATGCAGGATTCCAGAGATATGTCTACACTGCAGCTGGGGTGTATTTCCCAACACAGGGAGACAAACTCACGCTAGCTCTGCTTAAGCTAACACACTGAAAACAGCAGTGTGGATGTTGCAGCATGGGCAGTGGCTTGGGCTAGCCATCCAGATGATCAAGTGGGGTTGGAATCAAGCAGCTAGCTCAAACCATTGTCCAAGCAGCAATGTTGACACTGCTATTTTGAGCATAGTCACTGAAGCTGAGCTAGCACAAGTCTCTCTAACCATGCGGGGAGTCACACTTCCCAGCCACAGTGTAGACGTATCACATATGTCTAATAAACCTGCTAATGTCTATAAAGGTGTTGGGCCAGCTTTACAAAGGTATTTAGGTACCCAAAATGGTGCCTAGTGGGAATTAGAAATTCAGAGGGGATCTGTAAACCCGTGAAATTTAGCACACACACACATACACATACCCCGTGCTAACATAGACAAGGCCTGATTCTCCTCTCATGTACACTGATATACATCAGGAGTAACACCACTGAAGTCAGTGGAGCTACAGTGGTATAGAACTGGAATGAGGGGGAAATCAGGCTACAATTATACTCCCTTAGACCTACTTATGCCCACTCTGTTGCAGTGCTTCAGTGTGGACACTACCTATGCCAACGGAAGGGGTTCTCCCATTGGCGTAGGTAATTCACCTCCCCAAGAGGTGGTAGCCAGGTCAACAGGAGAATTTTCCCCATCAACCTAGTGCTCTCTACACCAAGGGTCAGATCGGTTTAACTGTGTTGCTCAGAAGGCGTGGATTTTCCTAGTGGAGACCAGGCCTAAACTGCTGTACTTTACACACAAAGGCCTGATTCTCTTCTTGCACCCCTTCCACCCTGCTATAATTCCACTCCTGAGAAGAACAAACCCCAATGAAGCTGCAAGTTACAGTAACCCTCACCCTGATTTAAAGTGTCACCTTCTTCTGGTTCCTTGGCAGGCAAGTTACACAATCTCCCTTGCCCAGTCAGCAGAGTAGGTGTGGGCTGATATCAAAGGGCATGCTTGCTCTATACCACCCCCTTCTCACCAACTGTGGTTCTGCTAAGGCCTGCCTCGGCTTCCTTTTAACTCAGACTCTCTTAAGAAGTCCACACAAACCAGATATTCAGAACATTTCCCCTTCTGAAGTCCAATTTACTATGTCCTTCACGAAGTCTGATCTACAAAGTGTTCATCCCAGTTTCAGCTGAGCCCAGACCCTCCTTCCTGAGGGTCTGTCTTCCTGCTCTGCCTGCACCTCTTGCCTGGAGTTTGGCCTTCTCCACAGGCCTCCCCTGCTGGAGTTCTTCCCCCAGCTGAGTCAGGGCCCTGTAGGAGCCTTGCTGCTCTCTGCAGTGTCTGCAGCCATCTCCCTCTTTATGAGTCCCAGGGGCCCCCCTTACAACTAGCTGAGCAGCAGATAATCAGTCTAGGTGCACTGGACCCCCCTGCTCTCTCTTAAGGGGCCAGTCACCCTGTAACAGCCTGTCTAAGGGAATCTAACTGAGCATAATGGAATCCAAGCTGGTTGGAGGGGATCTACCTTAGATCACCTTGTCTTTCTGAGCCCAGAGTATAGTGGTAGCAGGCCTGGGAGTTAGAGGGTCTGGGGAGGGGGTTGTCAAGCAGAAGAAAAGAGGGGAGTCTCAGTGCTCCAAGAACGATCCTTTGCAGCAACCCTCCATCCACCTTGTGTCACCAGCTTTGCATTTCCTTCACCGTGCAAGATACTTGTCTGGATTTGCTCTAACTCTAATATATTCAGAGCACTGTGTGAAGTGCATGAAAGGAGGAAGCAAATGGAAATGTCACATTTTCATGAGAAAGGCAGCACGTTACTGAGGCCATGGGTTCCTGCAGCAGCAAGGCACACAGATGGGATTAAGAGGACTGAGAGCATTCAGCTGATGGGTTTGGGG
Organism: Chelonoidis abingdonii; assembly: GCF_003597395.2. Lineage (NCBI taxonomy): Eukaryota > Metazoa > Chordata > Testudines > Testudinidae > Chelonoidis > Chelonoidis abingdonii. The sequence goes on from NC_133777.1 coordinate 32,065,052, forward strand.
AAGGAAGCTTGGGAGCATGGATCACTTTTGAAAAGGAAGCAGCTACATCCCAATGCGGGTAACTCACAATGCCCCCCTGGTGGTGTTCTGCCCAGCTCCTATTTCCTTGCAGTCCAAGCCATGATTTTAAGAAAGGGCCTAATTATTCTCAGCTCAGAATAAATGGCAACATCAGGTGAAATTGGCAGTCTGGCTCAGAAATGCTAATGGCGAACACCAGCTGAGCTTTCATCTCCAGCAGAGCGCTTATGGGAGGGATGAGACAAATGCCAGGGGCTGGGAATGGGGAACATGGACCTCCAGTCAGAGATCTAATGGAGGAGATGGAGGACTAGTGTGCTCCGAGGACAATGCCTGGAGCACAGCAGGCCCTTCCACAGGGAGAGGGACACACTGCTGCTGAGGATGGCTTCAAACAAGCACTTAATATCCCCCGGCTTTTCAGCTATAATTGAGTCAGGGAAGCTGGTTCCTTACACAGGACTAGCATGTATAAAGCAGCATAGCTCCATTGTAGTCAATAGAATGATTTATACCAGATAAGGATCCGGCCCACACTGTACATGCTGTCTCTCCTCACGGCCTGTGGTCCATCCTCATTATGTTATTCAGCTGCATTCAGTGGTCTGCTGCCAAACAGAATTTGAATGGAGAGAGCAGGGGGCTGTGCACCTTGAGGACAGTGGGGGCTGGAACCAGGCTACAAAGACAGATTTCGTTTTCATAGTAACTGCCATGGGGCAATGACTCTCTCCTTCTCTTATGTACCATGCATTGCACATCAGCACAGCCATGGAGAGACAGGACCAATTTCAAATACCCCAGCATATTGGGCTGGCATTGATTTGGGCTATTGTATAAACAGACCATGTCCAGGAGTCAGTCAATGGGAGTTTGCTGGAGTGAAACCTAAGGGCTAGATCATGGTGAGGCCCCATGAGAGGAGATGGCACCAGGAACCTCCTTCACCTACATCCCAGTTCAGGGGCCAGTGCAATTACAGTCCCTGCTAGAGCCCCCCGGGAGTACAATCCATCCTGGAATGGGGAGATCACACTGCATCTTCCCATGGGACGGTGATCCCAGGACGATCCTGCCTTCCTGGAACCCAGCCTGGGCAATATCGTGCAGCTCTACACCAAGTTCAAGATTTGATGAAAGAGGAGAATTGGGCCCTAAGAATCAGGACTTTCTTGAAACATTTTATGTATCAGCATGAGCTGCTGAAGAGTGAAGTAAGTAGAGCTGTGTCAAATCCTCGATATGGAAGACAAACAATCAGAAGACTGTGGCATCATAATGGGTAAAATTTTGTAGTGTTTGTTGCAATTTTGCTCATAAATTGATTTCATGATTAAAATAAAAATGCATGTGGCACAGCAGCTATTAGATGGCACATCTCTCTGAAGGAGATGATTATTATAAGAAATGCTAACTTGGAAATACATTATCTCTGGTTTTAAAAGATGCAGTTTCATTCAGAGTGCTTTCTTACTAAAATACATACTGACGTGTGCTATGAATATGAATGTGTTAGTCATGAGATGGGGCGAAACAATACCAGTGGGGTGGTGATGTGGCCCCTCCAGTCTCTGACACAGGGGCCATGAAAGCGGTGGAAAACATGTTTCTTCGGTCCATGATATGTCCAAGGGAGGAGAGCCTGAGGCAACAAAGCATCATCCAGCTCAAACTGGAGATAAGACTGTATTGTTAACAAGGTGGGTAATTGATCATTGGGTCACCAGGGCCAGCTCTAGGTTTTTTGCCGCCCCAAGCAAAAAAATTTTAGGCTGCCCCCTCCTCTACCAGCCCTGAGCTCCCCCCCACCCACCAGTGCCACCCCACCCACACCCCCTGCCACCCCAGCACTGGGCTCTCTCTTCCCCCCCTGCCGCCCCAGCACTGGGCTCCCCCCCAAATGTGGGATCCGCTACCAGCACATGGCAGCCGAGCCCTGGCCCAGCTGCGACTCTGTCCCCATGCGGGTGGAGCTGCTGGGCGGCGTGGAGTGGGAGTACTTCCAGGTGGTGGTGTGGCTCTGGGGTGGTGCAAAGAACACGGCCCCCTCCCTGGGCTTCGCGGCGCTGCTGGTGACCGAGGTGGATCAGTTCGTGCTCACTGCCCTAACCCCTGACATGCTGGCAGCCGAGGACCTAGAGAGCTCCCTGGACCTGCTGCTCTTCAGCCTCACGGTACCCTGGCCCAGCCCTGGCGGGCGGGAAGGCAAGGATTCGGCTGTGGGGCTACCTGCTCAGCACAGATGAGCTCAGCTGGTTGCTCACCTCCTCACACAATCTGGGAAGCCCCTCTTGCCACCGCCGCAGCCTGGGCTCAGCTCCAGAGGATCCCGCTTCCCTCCTCCCTGGCTCCTCACACACTCTGAGCAGGGCCGCCCAGAGGATTCAGGAGGCCTGGGGCAAAGCAATTTTGGGGCTCCTTCCATAAAAAAAAGTTGCAATACTATAGTATAGTATTGGAAATGTAAAATAACTTATAGTGAAATACATTCAAAAATTAATTTGTAATAATTTGAAAGTACACTAAATACATTATTTAAAAACATTAAATGCTTTACTGTATGTCTACATTTGCAATTACATAATGGGCTGTTGCTGGGTGATGGTGATGGTTGTGCCAATAGGCTGTCGCTGCCTGGGAGTGGTGCTGCTGTTGCCAGGGCTGGGTGGGGAGCTGGCTTTGGGTTGGGGGTGGCTCGGCTCACAGGGGCTGGGGGCTCCAGCTCAGAGGGTCTGGGGTCAGGGCTGGGGGCGGGGATGGGGTTCGGGAGGTTGCCCAGCTGAGAGGGCTGGTCTCAGAGCTGGGGGTCAGAACTGTGGGGGATGGGTTGGGGGTGGCCCAGCTCAGAGGGCGTGGGCGGTCGGTGAGGGGGGGGGGCTTTTGGGGGTTCAGGGCTGAGGGGGGATGGGGTCGGGGGGTGCCCGGCTCAGAGGGGCTGGGCTCGGAGCTGGGGGTCAGGGCTGGGGGGGATGGGGTCAGGGGGCGCCCGGCTCTGGCCCCTTACCATGCCACTTACCCCTTCTCCCAGACAGCGCTGCAGCAGCATGGTGTCTCCAGCGCGGCCTGAGTTCCCACCGCTCAGCTGCAGCTCGCAGCCCCACCCCCTTACCAGCTGAGACACCAGGGGATGGGGGAAGACGGAGGCAGGGGAGCTTCTGACACACTTGTGGGGGCCCCTGCGAGGCCCAGGGCCTGGGGAAAATTGCCCCACTTGCTTCCCCCCCACCGGGCGGCCCTGACTCTGGGACTCCTTCTTGCTGCTGCCGCAGCCCAGGCTTGGCTCCAGGGGACCCCGCCTCCCTTCCTCCTTGGCACCTCACACACTCTGGGAGCCCTGCAGCGGTGGCAGCGAGAGGGGCTCCTGGAATGTGAGAGGAGCCAGGGAGGGAGGGAGGCGGAGACCGAGATGCAGGGAGAGAGGAGGGGTCCTGCTGCCGCTGCTGCTCCGAGTCTCCCCAGGGCGGTGCGACGTTTCCCCGAGTGGGCTGTGCAGTGCACCGCTGGGCTGGGCAAGGCAGGACCGGCTTTAGGAAGTGCGGGGCCCAATTCAAACATTTTCAGCGGGGCCCTGGCAGGGATGACTAAAAAAAAAACCAAAACCTGTCATTTCTTTCATGTATTATTTGCTTCCCATAACTATATAAATAATACAATTATATATTATGTTCATTGCATCATATATGCTGTTGATTGCTTATTAATGACTGTCATTTCACATGTGTGGGTCCCTGCCACTCCCTGTGGGTGTCCACGTGTGAGTCCCAGCTGCTCCCTGCCTCCCTCATTGAAGCAGGTGTGCAGGGTTACTGCCCTGGGAACTGCAGGACAGCAGTGGACATGAGGCTGGTTGGAAGCAGGGCAGGGGCTGACTGGAGGTAGGGTCTGGCTGCAGGCAGGGCAAGGGGTACAGGGCTGGCTGGAGACAGGGGGGTGTGGGGTGGGCTGGCTTCAGGCAGGGCCTCAGGGAGATGCAGCAGGGGTTGGGAGGGCTGGAGACAGAGGAGTGCGGAACTCTCTGGTTTCAGGCAGGGGAGTGCAGTGGGGTTGGCTGGAGACAGGGCAGGGGGTTTGGGGCGGGGTGTGGGCTGGGTGTGCAGGGCTGGTGTGGGCAGGGCTGTGGGCGGGGGCTGGCTGGCTTTGGGCAGGGCCACAGGGGTGTGTTGCAGGGGGTGGCTGGAGATGGGGCAGGGGGTTTGGCAGGGGCTGGCTGTGGGCACAGGGTGCAGAGCTGGCTGCAGGCGGGCAGGGCAGGGCTGGTGAGGGCAGGGGACGGGGTGCAGCAGAGGCAGCTGGAGCCCCGGCCCTTTAAATAGCCCCCAAGCATCCCATTATCCCAGGGCTCTGGGGGTTATTTAAAGGGCCCGGACCTCCCCTGCTTCTACCCCACCCTGGACCTTTTAAATAGCCACCGGAGCCCTGGAGAATACATGGGGGGCTCCAGGGCTCCGGCGGCTATTTAAAGGACAGGTTGGCACAGACAGTTGGAGCCCTGGCCTTTAAATAGCCCCCGGAACCCTCTACCACTATTCCAGGGCTTTGGGAGCTATTTAAAGGCTCCAGCCGGGAGAGCGATGCTGCGGGGCAGCTTTGCTGCGCTCCAGCCGGGGCTCCAGCCGGCGCTGCGGGGCAGCTTTGCTGTGCTCCGGCCGGGGCTCCAGCCGGGGCTGCGGGGCAGCTTTGCCGCGCTCCAGCCGGGGCTGTGAGGCAGCGTGTCACTCTCCGGTGTGGAGCTCCAGCCGGGAGAGCAGAGCTGCGGGGCTTGCTGCGCTCTGGCCAGAGCTCCAGTGGGGAGAGCAGGGCTGTGGGGCAGCCACACTCCCGGCCGTGCTTTGGTCAGGGGAGCGGGCCATGGAAGACCCTGGAGCAGACCTCAGCCGGCAGTAAGGAAAAAAAAAAATTTAAGAGGCCTAAGGCGCAGGGCCCGATTCCAGGGAATCGGCTGAATCGGCCTAAAGCCGGACCTGGGGCAGGGGGCGTAGATCATGGCTCACGCGCTGACAGGGCAAGTGGCTGCGCCAGGGCCGGCTCCTGGTAATGCTGCTCCAGGAAAAAAAATAAAAATAAAAAAAGGGGGAACGGAGTGCTGCCCCTCAGAAAGTGCCGCCCCAAGCACATGCTTGGAGGGCTGATGCCTAGAGCCAGATTCCCAAGGGTTGTGGTAAATCCTCCATCATCCATTTATCTCTAATAGATACGTTTTAGGTCCACCACGAGGTATTGGGCTAGATGTAGGAATGACCTCTGTATCCAGAAGATGAGGCTAGATGATCACAATGGCCCAGAATCTATTAATCCATCCACACCCATTCTTAGATCCTGACCCATTCTCTTCACCATCTCCTTGAGTTCGGTGCTTTGTGCCAGGGTGAGGTTCCCGATGGAGCTATACTTCCAGCCAGGAAGCATGACCCACTGGGTAGGCTGCAAACCCGGTGCTCACAAAACCTAGGTTCAAGTCCCTGTTCTACCACAGACTTCTTGGATGATTCTGGCCAAGTCATTCTGGGGCTGTGCCTAAGCTCCCCATTGTGGTACTCTGTACCTCAAAGGAACAGCCTACAACAACCATATTCACCACTGTCATATAATTATATGTGTTTTACAATGCATGCCTTGTAAGGTATCATTTTAAAAGTCTTAATTTGTTAAACATTAGTATCCTGGTGTATTGTACGTGCTATCATTGTACATGAGGCTATGAAACATTGCTGTATATGGTACTGAAATATGTTGTGAAGTTGGGACCACTCAGAGCCAGCCTTTCAGGTACAATAATGGAGTAGCCAGACATGCTGATGATCCATTAAAACGAATCCACTCTCCCAGCAGCCATTCCAGAAGATTTCTCAGAGAGGGCAAATAGACAATGGACACTGCTTGATCGATGGGAGCAGGCTTCCATATCACAAACTTTCAAGCAAGCTGGAAGAAAGTATAAAAGAGGGGAAATGACAAGATCACGTGGCCTCTCCCCTTCTTCCCAACTCAACATCTGGAAACACATCTGAGGACAAAGACTTTGAACTGAGGAGGGTGATCCCAGGTTGGAAGAGTCCTAACCTGTGGATTGAGGATCTGTGACCCATTTGTACCATCTCTCAGGGTGAGATACTACTTGATTCAAATCCTATTTAGTTTGTAGAACTCAAGACTGTGAATTAATTTTTGTTTCTTAATTAACCAACTCTGATTTCCATGCCTGTTATTTATAATCACTTAAAATCTATCTTCCTGTAGTTAATAAATCTGTTTTATATTTTACCTAAAACAGTGTGTTTTGGCTGAAGTGCTTGGGAAATCTTAGCTCAGGTTACAAAAGATAGTGTGTATCCTCTCCACTCTAGGGGAGGGGCAGACTGGGTAATGAACTTACAGTGGTCAGGCTTCTGACCAGAGCAAGTCAGTACAGTCCTGGGGTATGAGGCTGGGAAGCTGGGGGGGAATTGGCTGGAGCCTCTCTATTGTTGGTTCATGAGTGCAAAGTATTCATGTAACTCAGCTGGGTGTGTCCCTACATGTGAATGTCTTTGTAAGTGCAGTACCTGCCAGAGGTCTGAGGCTTAATAACAGTATCACATTTAGAGAGGGATACCCCAGGTTGGTGGGACAAAGGGGTCAGTGGTCCTACAGTCCAGGTTGCACCCTGGGGCCCCGTCACATCCATCTCTAATGGGGATAACAGCACTGCCTTAGTTCTAGAGTGTCTGGAAGCTAAATGCAGTAACGATTATTGGGTGCTCAGATACTACAGCACTGAGGGGCATATAATTACCTGCTATGTTGGCATGCAGGAGGGGAGGCCCACAAGAACAGAGGCTAGTGCCTGGCGGGTGAAGCCCTGGTATTCTGTGGCTACCTCTAGAGCCATATGATTTCCCCAGGGATCACATGGAGCCACCATCCACTCACACTGTATGAATGCAGTTTCAAGGCAGTGGAATTCCCTGTTTAACTTTGGTCCTCCCATATGTTCTTGTTGTTGGGAGGGGGCTGATCTGGGCCAGCAGCTGAAATGCTAATACAGAGAGATGAATGCACTCGATAGTGCCACTATACAGCAATTCATTCAGGAAGCATCTCAGCTCCATCTCTAACTTAAACACCACCCTTAACATTTGGACTGTTATGGGCAAATCTTACTGGAGAAAGAACATATTCCCTGAAGTTTTTGGCAGAAATCTGCAGCAATTAGGACTGTCACGCAATTAAAAAAATTATTGTGCTTAATCACACTGTTAAACAATAATAGAATACCATTTATTTAAATATTTTTGGATGTTTTCTACATTTTCAAATATATTGATTTCAATTACAACACAGAATACAAAGTGTACAGTGCTCACTTTATATTTATTTTTTGATACAAATATTGCACTGTAAAAACAAGAAATAGTATTTTCAATCAATTCACCTAATACAAGTACTGTAGTGCAATCTCTTTATCATGAAAGTTGAACTTACAAATGTAGAATTATGTACAAAAAAAACTGCATTCAAAAATAAAACAATGTAAAACTTTAGAGCCTACAAGTCCACTCAGTCCTACTTCTTGTTCAGCCAATCACTCAGACAAACAAGTTTGTTTACATTTGTTCAGGAGATAATGCTGCCTGCTTCTTGTTTACAATGTCACCTGAAAGTGAGAACAGGTGTTCGCATGGCACTGTTGTAGCCAGTGTTCGCAAGATATTTACATGCCAGATGCGCTAAAGATTCATATGTCCCTTCATGCTTCAACCACCATTCCAGAGGACATGTGTCCATGCTGATGATGGGTTCTGCTCAATAACAATCCAAAGCAGTGCAGACCAACGCATGTTCATTTTTCATCATCTGAGTCAGATGCCACCAGCAGAAGGTTTTTTCTTTTTTGGTGGTTTGGGTTCTGTAGTTTCTGTCACATCTGATACCTGTTGCTCTTTTAAGACTTCTGAAAGCATGCTCCACACCTAGTTCATCCCTCTCAGATTTTGGAATGAGGCACTTATCCCACAGTTGCCCATGACCGCAGATGACCCTCTGGCAAAGCAATCTGAACTCGGATTAGCACTGGCCAAGTACAGGAAAGCCCTGCGCGACTTTTGAATTTCATTTCGCTGTGCCGTGTGGAGCTCTGATCAGACGCTGGCGATGCGAAGTTCCCAAATCCAAAAGAAGCTCCAGCATGGACCGATCGGAGAATATGGATCTACCGTATGGGGAGACAAATAATGTTCTATCACAGCTCGTTAAGAAACGATGAGATGAACAAAGGGGATGTGGGTTGAAAATGATTTTCCAGGGGGGCGGGGTATGAGGGTGTAGACAAGAGGGCGCACAGGAGGTGCAGGTGAGTCTCACCACGGGGGGGGGTGGGGGGGGGGGCGAGGGGCTGCGGCGGGGTGTGACAAGCGGTAACGGAAAGAGGCCAGGGAGCAGAAGTCAGAGGGGGGTATGGGACTCAGGGGGAGTGGGGGGAGGGTGGGGGGGGGAGGGGGGGGGGGGGGGGGGGGTTACGCTTGGAGGGGACGTCGCAGGCCTGTCCCAGCGGAGGGGGGTGGCCGCGGGGGCGGAGTCTCTTGGTGGGGGACAGAGATTGTGGCGGCTGTCTGATTGGGGGGCTGAGTGGCCCAGATGCGCGGGGTGGGGTAGTGTCAACATTCGTCGGGGGGGGTGTTGGCGAGGGGGGGGTATCGGTATCTGTCGGGTCCGATTTAGTTACGCCGTCCCATGCGGCGCGCGCCATGAAGGAGGAAGGGGTGGGGGGGATAAAAAGGAATGGTTTCTTGCGACGTTTTTTTGGCAAGTATGTTCACCGGTATTTACTTGCTGGATGCTGCTGAGTAGATGCGGTGCCTGTGGCAGCTGAACAGCAGCATCCTTGCTCCCCTCCTCTGCCCCTGCCCCTGGTGGGTGGCAGACGGGTACAGTAGCAAAATTGACTTGGAGGGCTGTCCGTCATCATCCTGTCAGTGCTCTCGGGGCCTCCTCGAGGTGCGGCGGGCGCCTGGGTTAAAAATAGGAATGATTCCGGCTTTCATGTGCAATTGATAGAACAAGTCTGGTAACTTCCTTCTCATCATAGGCAAACTGGGGGCGTGAGCTCCCATCAGCAACCCCCTTCATGTCTAAAGAAAAGATCTGTACTGCCTGGTTAACTTGATCACTGGCAGGGCGGGAGGCTGGGCCTCTCCTCCGGTGGTTGGCACCGTGTAATGGCCGTGCGCTGGATTCATAGCAGATTGAGCAGGCGTCGGGGCCCCCTCATTTAATCTTACTAGAAATACAGTGATTTCTTGATTCCTGCTATTCTTTATTACTTTATCGCACAAGGATGGGGGGGGATCGACGTGCAAGTTAGCGGCGAGGCCCAGCGGGAGGGGGGGAGGTGGAGGGATGACACGAGTCGTGTTGTTTATGTAGAGGGCACCCTTAGAATGGCATGCAGCTCATCATTTCTGCGGATGCTGAAATGAAGGGAGCGGCTGTGCTCTCTGGTTCTCTGGTACACTGGTTCTCTAGTACACTTGCCCCATATTCTAGGCAGGACTGACTCTATTTTTAGATAAAACATAAAAGGAGGGAATGATCCGGGGAATCATTCCCATTTTTGTCTTTGTACCCCTGGCTGACCTCAGTGAAGGCCAGCCAGGAGCACCCATGACAACAGCAGACGGTACAGAACGACTGATAACCGTCATCTCATCACCAGTTTACAGTGGCATGGCAGACGGTACAATAGGGATGGTAACTGTCTCTGCTACCTTGCAAAGGCAAATGATGCTGCTGTGTAGCACTGCAGTACTGCCTCTGTCAGCAGCATCCAGTACACATACGGTGACAGTGACAAAAGGCAAAATGGGCTCCATGGTTGCCATGCTATGACGTCTGCCAGGGCAAGCCAGGGAAAAAGGGAGGAAGGAATGAGTGATGACATTTACCTGCCCTTCCTCCGTGCTGCTAGGGTTGCCAGGTGTCTGGTTTTCAATCAGAAAGTCATGTAGTCATGCATCTGACGAAGTGGGTATTCCCCCACGAAAGCTCACGCTCCAAAACGTCTGTTAGTCTATAAGGTGCCACAGGATTTTTGCTGCTTTTACAAGATCCAGACTAACACGGCTACCCCTCTGATACATTAGGATGAAGATATTCTGGACCCAGCCTTGCTTTTTGGGAGGGATCCCACCAGGTCCATTGCGACTCGCTCGAAGGGAACACCTACCAAGGGGACAAAGGGCACTTTTGGCACCCTGGGCCAGTGGCCCACTGGCATTTGGGGCATGAGCAGCAATAGTCTCTTATCTCTTGATTGACTCCCGGCCAGTAGAAGTGGGATAGGACTTGGGCCAGGGTCTTTTCTTGTCCCAAATGGTCAGCAGCAGGGATGTCGTGCTCAAGCTTCAAAATGCCTTTCCGATGACACCGGTGAACGACCAGCTGGGTCCGAACCTCCTGGGTTTGTGGGTCCCACTCCACCCAATAGAGGCAATCTGCAATGAGTTCAAAAAGGGGCCATTGTACTGCTCTTTGGGTGTTCGTCACGGCCCCGTTAATGTGTGCCACCTGGTCATAAGCATGACGGAGTGTAGTGTCATCCTGTTGGTCTTGAGGGAAGTCAGACAGGGGAGTTGTTGAGGGACCTTCCCCCAGGGGATCTGGAAGCAGAGTTGGGATCCCAGACTCATTGGGGTCCTCTCCTCCCAGCCTCCCCTCTGCATTTTCAAGGGATTCCCCTTCTTCGGCCTCTGTGTCCCAGTCTTCAATGGGGTCTTCCTCTAGGGCCGGCCGGGTAGGAGGTACCCCAAGGCTGGCCTCCAGCAACAAGTCATTAAAGCCTGGCCAGTCTCAGCCGAGGATGATGGGATAAGCAAGAGTGGGGGCCAACCCCACTGTCATTTCCTCTGTGACACCATTTATCATCAGGAATACCTTGATGCGTGGGTATGGAGTCTGATCTCCCCCTCCAACACTCTAGGGTTGGGGACGATCCCCTGATGGATGAGGGTTTGGCTGCACCCCAAGTCCAGGAGGGCCACGACTCATCTCGGCCCCACTCCCACAGGCGTTGTCAGCTTCAGGGTGGACTGCTTGCGGGCAAGGGACTCTTCAGTACATACCTAGCCAAAGCTGCAGTCCATCTCAGGACATTCCCATTGTAAATGCCCAAAATGGCTGCACAAGAAGCAGGGTCCCACTTCTGGATGTCCTTGCCGAGGTGGCATCTCTGGGGGAGGGTTTGGTGAGAGTCCAAGCCTGCCTTGCTGGGGTGCGCTGGGTGACCGTGAAACACAGGTCTGGAGTGCTGACTAATGTCCCGGGGCTGACCGTCGGGGTTGCAGATGCCCAGTCGGCATCTGGTCTTGGGTTCGGGCCCTGTGCCAACCTGGAGCACTATCAGCCAGGTGCTGGGCCCATGGCCCAAGTTCCTGTACCGATGGGGGTCTCTGCGGCCAGGAAGTCTTCCATCAAGGTGACCACCGCACTCAAGGTTATCAGGCAGTGGCGGAGTACCCAAGCCTACCATGGGGTGGAAGCACTTGGATGAACTGCTCTAGGGAGACCTCTTCGGCGAGTTCGCTCGTTGAGCGGCGCTCTGGAAGATGCCATCACCAGACAGGTCTTTAATTTCCTGGGCTATGACATGGGGCCAGGAGCTGGGTGGGTAGGTCATCATCCGGAACTGCTGACAGAAGGTCTCTGGCATGATGTTGAGGGCATAGAAGATGGCCGACTTCACCTGCCCATAGTCTTGTGCCTCTTCCAGAGGAAGCCCCTGATAGGCAATCTGCACCGTCCTGGTCAAGTAGGGGGCCAGGAGAGTGGCCCACTGCTCCTGGGGACACCTTGCCACTACAGCGGCGTGCTCAAAGGTGACAAGGAATGCCTACGGGTCATCCTTGGGTCCCATCTTGGAAAGCCTTATGAGCACTGAAGGATTGAGGGGGATTCTCCACAGCCTCAGACGGGGTTGGATGGGGTCAGGGCAGGAGGGTCAGGTCGATGCCTGCATTCTCCACCAAGTGTAGTCCGTGGGGGGAGGCGGGGAGAGGGAGAGAAGCTCCTCCTCCTCCAGGTCTGCGGGCTGCTAATCCACCCCTGTATGTTGCTTGACATGGGAATCAGCAGGGTGATGGGAGACATGAGCTTGGGCCTGCATTAAGGGCTGAACACCACAAACACTTATGGAGATCCCTGGTCAGGGCGGGGCAGCAAGGAGTCTCTGGCTCAGGCCTGTATTCAGGCTGAGCAGCTAACAGTTGGGCCTCCTAGCTCCTTGCCTAAGAGAATGTGAGACTGCCACCCATGCATTGGGGTTGCAGGGGGGAATGTAGGCTCATCCACTCCACTGCGTCCCAGCCCAGGGCCCTAGTAGTGGCAGAGTGGTAAGTCACTAGGTCAGTTGGGATCCTGACTGCAACACGCTGAGTCACTCGCTGTCAGTGTTGCAGCCAGACAGGGGTCGGCTACCCCTGGGCCACTTCCTAACTCCCCCTCAGGGTGTACCTGTCTCTGCAGAGGGTCGTCCTGGTCGTCTGGGAAGAAGGCCTCTGTCAGTGCTTGCAGCTCCTCCGTGCTTGGGTCTGTAAGTGGCCCTGGCGGTCCTGGCCAGTCCTTGGCTCCCTCAGGGTCTGCAGCCGTCTCCCAGCTCGGGAACTTATGGGAGGCGTCTGGCTCCTCCGGCAGCTGCCTCCCAGCTGAGTTCTCCGATCTGCCTTTTGTACTTTCGGTCCTGTCAACTAACTTCCAATGGGAGGGTTGAGTGTGCCGTGGCTCCACCCACCAGGGTTCAATGAGGGGCTTCTCTCACTCTGGGTCTGTGGGTGGCCAATCCGTTCCACTACAGCGTCCCCAGAGTCCACAGCACGCCACACCTCTCTGGAACAGCCCCTCATCAATGTTCAATCCATGCTGGCTAGGTGTAGTTCCATACTGCAGCAGAGCTTTGATGGGGGGTTGAGGGAGCCACTGCAGGAGGAATGGAAGCTGTAGTTCATCTAGTAGGCAGAATTGTAATTATTGTGATAGCACCTAAATGCTCCAACCAAAATCAGGTGCCCTCTGTTCTGGGCACTGTATATACATATAGTAAGAGACAGTCTCAACCCTGAAGGTTTCAAATTTAAATAGACAAAGGAAAGATTATTACAGTATCCCCATTGTATAGCTAGGAAATCAAAGCACAGAAGGATGGGGTGCCACTTCCAAGGACACACAGTGAGCATGTGGCAGAGACAGAATAACCCAGAATCCCAGACCCAATGCCTAAACCACAAGACCATGCTTGTTTAATTTAAGAAGTCCCTGGCACGTACAAAGGTAATTCTGACCAGGCTAATAAGCTGCCTTGCTCATAAATGCACTGTGAACGCTTGTTGTAGAAGTTGTTTTTAGCTCTCAGTTGTCAGTGCAATAGATCTGACAAGTTAATCTATGCTGCATCTGGGGGCTGTTGAGATGGCAGGCAGGCATTCTAGAGATCCATCCGCCTTGTGTTCAAAAATCCCTCTTTGTATCAGAGAAGCTTTTGTCATCTGCACAAAGGTGGCTCTAATAATATTAATAAAAATAATCACCATTTAAATAAGCAGAGACCAGAGCTGGCCCAAACTGAAACCTCTGATCTCAGCACTCCCAACTGTTGAGGGGGTCGAGATCCACAGGCAACGTCTATTCCTGAAAGCAGTTCTATGAAAGAACAGAATCCAGTTTGCAAAGCACTCCAAGAAAAGGAATCCACAGCCAGATCCAGAAATCCATAATCCCAAAGCTACTCAACCATGTTCCTGCTGCTTTCAATGGGAACGGGGGCAGAGTGAATATTGGAGCAAATATTTTCTTTGTAGGGATCAAGGGGAGACCTCCAGGTTTGTAAAGCAGCCTAGGCACTTTGAAACCTCACTACACACCCATCTGCATCTTTAGGTCCCTAAATATCTTTAAAAATCTAAGCCACCCAGGACCCTGGGTATGCACTTGAGCAATTGCTGCCCATGCTGCCATAGGTTCACTTCTATTGGTACTTGAGCTAGATCAAAGCTAGCTCGGTATGTAGGATTCCTGTGACAAGCACATAACACACTTTTCCATCCCACTGAAATGAAGGGGCCCATTTTCCCCTCACAGATGTGGCGGGGAAATCATGTCAGTTTCACTGGGAAAATACTTTCTCAAGGAAATGTCCTCCTGATTATTGTCAAATGCAAGCCTCTGGCAGCGTGAACATGTGGTGAAAATGCAGCTGATCAGGAATTCACAAGGAAAAGCAAAATTATCCAGCTTTGAGTTGCTTTCCAAATAATTGCCCCACTTACATCCCCATGTACCAGTTTTCCCTCTGGCCTAGAAGAGCTAGATGGTACTCTCCCAAGCCTCCACAGCATGAATGACTAGCAATCAATATGCTGCTTCCCCAGGATTCACAGACTTTGCCAACCTAAGCAGAAATCCTGGCTTCCCTACAGACAGCTCAATGCACTTGCCACCAGGCTGGCTTTTTGGATGTCCCTTGTGAAATGCCCTAATTCCCTCACACTCACTATTGTGCCTTCACACTGTGGCCAGAGCAGCCTTCCTGAGGAGTCATTTACTGTGACCTTCATTTGCTTTATCCAATACTTACACCCTTTATCCTTTCATGTGGGTTTTGGTCAGGTGATGGCACCTAGTTTCAAAATCATTTTCCCTGGAACAGTGCAATGCTGATGTGATACTCTTATAGGCCTCTTTCGTAGGAACAAAGCCTATATCAAGAAGTGCTGTGGTCAGGGCGGCTCTGTGTATTTTGCTGCCCCAAGCACAGTCAGCTGGCTTTCAGTGGCATGCCTGTGGGAGGTCCGCTGGTCCCGCGCCTTCGGCGTACCTGCTGCTGAATTGCCGCCAAAACCGTGGGACCGGCAGACCTCCCATAGGCATCCCACTGAAGGCAGCCTGACTGCCACCCTCATGGCAACTGGTAGGTGGCCCCCCGCAGCTTGCCAGCTCAGGCACGCACTTGCTGCGTTGGTGCCTGCAGCTGCCTCTGGCGGTGGTGCCCAGACACCATGGGGATGAGTATATTATAAATGTAATTGTGATTGAAAGATCAGATAGGCAGAAAGATAGAATGGAGAGAAGGACTGAATAGACAGACATACAGAATGGGTGAAAAGATGGATATGACAGAAATGTCTTTTGAAATGACAGAGGAAGGATTTTCCTGGTTGGCTACCTAGTGTAATAACTGAGTTTTGCTGAAGAGTCACAGGCCCCTTGGAACCAATCTCTGGTGAGGATTGTGGGTGAAAAGGGAAGATCAATATCACACACATTAGTTGATTAAAAAGTTCCCTCTCTCCATCAAACATTATTATCCCAGTAGTGTCTGTAGGCCCCCGCTGAGATGTGGGCTCCATTATGCTACGTCACATCTATACACCACATCCCTGCCCCAGAAAGCTCACAGGCTATAAGACTAAAGAAGGAGGCCTATTCCCATTTCCCAAATGAGAAACTGAGACCAAGAGATGTCTCATCCAAGGTCAGACAGGGAGTCTACGGCAGAACAGTGGATTGAACCCAACCTAGGGCCTTTCTGATCACCAGCCTATCCTTCCTCTCACTGATAAGCTGTGGGCAGGATTCTGGTAGAGAAGCGATGATGGTTCCCAAACTCCAGGACTATACTAGAGTGCTCCTTGCATTCCAATGCCAGCCAATCTGAAAGGCAAACTGTGGCCACAGGCCAGAGACTAAGAGGGAGAATGAGCTTGGATGAACCCTTCTGTTCTCAAAAACAGCGAGGAGTTCGGTGGCACCTTAAAAACTAACAGATTTATTTGGGCATAAGCTTTCGTGGGTAAAAAACCCACTTCTTCAGATGCAACTTAAGCATCTGAAAGCTTATACCCAAATAAATCTGTTAGTCTTTAAGGTGCCACCGGACTCCTCGTTGTTTTTGTGGCTACAGACTAACATGGCTACCTCCTGATACTTGGTACCCTCTGTTCTCGCAACTCATCTTCCTCTACATCAGGCAGTTACTAGTCACCATTCCTGCCAGAACAGAGCCAAATACAGCCCTGGCATAAAGGTGCCATTTAAATCAATGGAGTTATTCCTGCTGACACTGGCTCTGGATTTGACTTGCACAGTTGAAAATATAAAGACTCCTGGAAGATCTTTGGGGCAGGGCCTGTCTTTTTGTTCTGTGTTTGTACAGCACCTAGCTCAATGAGGTCTTGATCCATGATTCAACTTGCTAAAATAAAATAATGAATACTAAGGAGAATTCAGTTAGCATCCCATTTCCTAATCCTCCACATCAGCATTCTGCAACTGTACATTAATTCAGTATTTGCCATCAATTTGCCTGGATAATCAATGTAATTAAGGGCTCAGAGAAAGCTGGTGGATTTGGGCTAGTTGGGAATTTTTTGACTGAATGTTTTTCATCAAAAAATGTAGATTTGTGAAAACTACAACTTTTTCCAAGACAGGGTTGGTATCAATGAATTTCCCATTTTGAAAAGTTTTTGGGAAAAAAGGTTTTGAAATCAACAAAAGGAAAAGTTCCATTTTTTGCTTAAAAAGAACTTTTTGTCTTGAAATCTGAGTTAATTGATAGTCAAAAAAGTCTTTTACTTTTTTAAAAAGTTGAACTGAAACAACTGACCTGAATCTGAAATTTTTGCAGATTTTTAGTTCACAAACATTTTCAAGATTGACTTTTCATTTCAATTTTTGAAACAAGTTTTGAAATTTTCATAATCCCCACAGGGTGGGAAATGGTTTTCCCAGCCAGCTCTAGTGGCAGTGCTTGTCAATAGCCTGCATCAGAGCTGTCCCTGTTCCACTGGACACAGGGGAAGATGTCAGGTTTGCTGGCCAGATGTAGCCCTTTGCTAGTTAGGGAGCTTCCTGCTGTAGATGACAGTGGTGGGAAATAGAGATCAGGTTTTGGCTACACTCTTTTGGGATTATATTTTCATTCTTTTCTGGTGTTGAGCATTTTGGCATGAGCAAAGCCAGCCCCATGATTCTGACCTCAGTTCCTTCCATACTCATGGACCATAAGGCTACTGTCTGTTAGAGGTGCAGAGGCAGCCCCTCCTGGTGTGGGATGGGGGGTTCCAGGGTTTGCAGGGGTACAGAAAGCCTCTCCTAATACGGCTTATAGCTATAAAAAAGGCCCTCCTTGTGTGGGTTGGGGGGTGGTGTTGTGGGATTTGTAGGTGCAGAGACAGCACATCCCGGTATGTTTGCGGTGTTTATAGGTACAGCTTGGAGAGCACTACTTCCCTTGCTGAGCTGTTGTGAGAGTCAGTTAGTTAACGTGTACAGGGCCAGAGCACTGTCCAAGGACACAGGGTGACAGGCAGGTGTGTACTCAAGGTTTTTAGATCTGCATTTGATGTGACGGTGAAGGCAACGCTGGTTCAAGTTCTCTAGCCCAGCTCTTACTGCAACACACCCAACGGTAGGCACAATATTCTTTACTCAAAAGCAGTCACATCAGAACACATTCAGCCAGTGAGATATAGGGGTGCAAAGAAATTCAGTCTATTAACTTAGAGCTCTGTTTGCCCACTCCACTGCCTGGAATAAAAGGCATGAGAACAGGCATGTGTGATATCTGCAGGAAAGAGCCTTCTGAAGGGAATACTAAGTTCCTGGGAAAGATGGCAGCTCTCCCAGGATCAATAATCCACAGCTAATATTGCAATGACAGCCCTAGTTTCAAACCAGAGAGCAACCCAAACACCCCCAAAGCAAGGGGTTTGGTTCAGCACATCACAGAAGAGCACAGCATGGCGGGTTGCTGAGCCCTTTGGAAAATGCAGCTCCATTGGGGGTGCTGAGTGCTCCACTGCCCTTGCAGGAGTTCAGTGAAATAGCTGGATTATTGGGTCAAGAGGGGCAGCTGGCTGCTGAGTTTGTTTGACAATCTGGCTTCTAAGGGTAGCTGTGAAATTCCTTTCTGAACTTGCCCACAGTTTAGGGGTGTTTGGACCGGGCCCATCTCTTGCTCCCTGCCTCTCACATCCTGAGCATGTGGGTAAGACTCACCAGCCAGACACCCAGGAAAGAATTCTCTGTAGTAACTCAGATCTCACCCCATCTAACATCCCATCACAAGCCATTGGGCATATTTACCGCTAATAGTCAAAGATCAGTTAATTGCCAAAATTAGGCTATCCCATTATACCATCCCCTCCATAAA
>NC_133777.1:32090229-32139147 GCF_003597395.2 Chelonoidis abingdonii
CGCGCACAATCGACTTTATAATATCTGTTTTATAAAATCGGTTTAAGCTAATTCGAATTTATCCTGTAGTGTAGACGTAGCCCCAGAGGCTAGAAACAGGTGCCCAGAAACATTCTTGTACCTCTCCTTGGGGTAACCAAACTGATTCATTTGGCTAAATTTCCACTAGCTCATGTAGGAACCTTCTGCTGTCCTGAGGAGAAGCCGTGCTAGAACATACCATTTGCCAGAGTTAAACATGTCACCTTGATAAAGAGCAAACCCCAAAATGAACCCACATGTACACACCCAATACGGATGTAACCTAAGCATTCTAGGAAACATACCCACCAAAGCTAGAGAGGTTTACATGCTTTAAGCTACAGATTGTGGGGAGCAGACAGTGTTGAGGGCGGATAACATAATATAGACCCTTTCATCACTAGGAGACTGGTTGGAATTCAGTCCAAGTCAGCAAGGAACAGAGGTCATGTACCTGGTGGCTGTTCATTGGTCTTGGTTGAATGAGCTCTTGAGTCTCAGCCCAGTTTCTAATGGGCAAGTTTCTACATGCAGTTGGCAGCCTCAGAGAGGTCAATGACTGAATGGGGACAGAACTGATCCCATTGAAGTGATCCCATTGACCTGCAGTTGATTTGAGGCCCATTGGCAAGAGCCAATGGGAGACTATTGGCATTTCTCATTCTGGAGGTGGGCAGAGAACTTCAGTCCCCACTGCCATCAGTCTGAAACTCTGCACCTGCACTATGTTATTTGCTAGAATAATTTCAGACATCCGTTAAAGAGACAGCAGATCAAGGGAAGTGATTACACCCCTCTGTTCGACACTGGTGAAGCCACATCTGGAGTATTGCATCGAGTTTTGGTGCCCCCACTACAGAAGGTATATGGACAAATCAGAGAGAGTCCAGTGGAGGGCAACGGAAATGATTAGGGGGCTGGGGCATATGACTTAAGAGGAGAGGCTGAGGAAACTGAGGTTGTTTAGTCTGCAGAAGAGAAGAGTGAGGGGGGATTTGATAGCAGCCTTCAACTACCTGAAGAGGGGGTTCCAAAGAGGATGGAGCTAGGCTGTTCTCAGTCGTGGCCGATGACGGAACAAGAAGCAATGGTCTCAAGTTGCAGTGGGGGAGGTCTAGATTGATATTAGGAAACACTATTTCACTAGAAGGGTGGTGAAGCACTGGAATGGGTTACCTAGGGAGGTGGTGGAATCTCCATTCCTAGAGGTTTTTGAGGCCTGGCTTGAAAAAGCCTTGGCTGGGATGATTTAGTTCATGTTGGTCCTGCTTTGAGCAGGGTGTTGGACTAGATGACTTCCTGAGGTCTCTTCCAACCCTAATTTTCTATGATTCTATGACAGTAAGAGACTGTCTTCCATTATTTCTATCACTCTGGGGAAGCCTTTTACAAAATCCCACATAAAACACTAGAGAAAGGGTCAGATCCTCAGATGAGGTAAATCCATTGTCCTGAGTGGAGCTAGGCAGATATACAACAGCTCCAGATCTGGCTCAAGACAATATGCTGTCCTTCTCAATCAGACAGTAGACTGCACTATGCAAACTAACTCCTCCTCTGTTCAAATTTTTCACCCTCTCTCTGTTGTGAAGAAGCAGAGATCAGAATCCAGGAGGATTTGAGTGACGCCTGTGACATTCTGCACCCCATATTCAACATAGTGCTATAATTATAATGTAATTATGACATAATTATGATGCACCTTGTACAGAATGTGTCATGTGATGTGTCATTGGAAAAGTTATGATTTGCTGAATACTATTATCCTATTTCTGTGTATGTATCATTTTTGTATCTAGAGTTATGAATATGGACTATGTATCTGTATTTCAAATGTGGTTACACTTGGGTGATATTCACTAGGCAAGATGCTTCCAGTCTAGACAGCTGATTGCGAAGGGCCTATTCAATGTATGGGCCATTAAGAAAAACAATAGGCCTTGGGAGAAGCTTATCCCCCACCTGGTAAGCTTTCCTGAGAACACTCCAGACAGCCTATGGATAATGGCT
Organism: Chelonoidis abingdonii; assembly: GCF_003597395.2. Classification (NCBI taxonomy): domain Eukaryota; kingdom Metazoa; phylum Chordata; order Testudines; family Testudinidae; genus Chelonoidis; species Chelonoidis abingdonii. The sequence goes on from NC_133777.1 coordinate 32,092,261, forward strand.
GCTATGACTCAGCAAAGCATGCAAGGGCATGTCACCAGACCACATGATACTAAACTCCATTTTGGTATGCATATTTTTCCATAAACTAGACTGGGAACTTAGCTTGAAACAAAGGGTTCCCACCATATGGAGAGACTATATAAAGTGGGGAGAGACATCATGATTTGTATTCACTCCTCTTCAACTCAACACCTGAAAGAACCTCTGAAAGACAAAGAACTTGGAACAGGGGAGGGGGACCCAAGCTGCAAAGCAGATGCAGCTTGTGCCTCAAGAATCTGTAAACTTGCTTCTATCATCAGTCAGGGTGAGATATTGCTAATTCAATCCTATCTAGTGGATTTGAAGGCTTAGTTAGCATTTTTGTTTATTTCCTAGGTAACCTAGAATTTGATCTGTTTGCTATCACTTACACTTAAAATCTTTCTGTAGTTAATAAACTTGTTTTATCTTAACCAGTGTGTTTGAGTGACATGTATGGGAAAATCTCAGCTTGGTTAACATAGACTTGTTGCATATCTTCCCCACATCGAGGGGGGAGCAAATTAATTAATGAGCTTGCACCATACAGATCCCTGTGCAGTGCAAGATGGCATAATTCTGGGTTTATATTCCAGTAGGGGTGCAAGCCTGGGGAGCAGGGGAAGTTGGTTGCAGGCCTCCTGTTTGTCCTTGAAAGGGTATGTAATGCACTCAGATAACTCAGTTGGGGGTGTGGCGCCACCTGCTGTCATGTTGGGTGATAACAGGTCCTGGAGAGGCTGGCTGAGAAAGGCCAGGCCAGCTGAATGGTTAAGGGGCACAGCGATTCCAACAGCTCCCAGACTGCACCCCAAGGGTGACAACCCATCACAACTCCCTTTAGCCTGCTTGCTTCTTTAGTTCAGCATGTTGTTTTGGAGGGACATTTCAATGATCTCCATCACCTGCTGCCCTGATTTATAACTGCCAGAGGTCAAGAAACATGCCCAGTACCAGACAAAAGAAAAATTTCGCCAGAGATCTTGCTGCAGAGGGAAATGCTGAAGATGTTCATGTTGTACACCATGCCCTAGATAGTACAGTGATAGACAGATATAGCGGTTTTTCTAGGATTCCAAGACAGCACAGCAACAGTTGTCATATGCAGCCTTTTCTTAGAGGATCAGACATAACCAGGGATATGAATATTCATAGCCATGCATGATCACATATATAAACAGACAGACATATACCACTACACTTCCATATATGCAGACAGCTACATGCACACACAGGTTCTATCTATTGTACTTCAATGCCTGCCCCCAGCACCACAGGATCTGAGCTCCTCCCATGTTTTGATGATCTATCCTCATACCACCCCTGTGAGAGAAGACAGGGCTAGTATCTCTATTGTATAGTTGGGAACTGAGGCCAACAGAGACTAAGTGACTTGTCCAAGGTCAAGTCTTGTGGCAAAGCAGAACTTTGAACCCAGTTCTCCCAAGCACTAGGCTAGTGCCCTAACCAGTGGGCTCACCTTCCTCTCTGGTCAGCCACAGACACATGCATCCACAGAGACAAACACACACATTCATGGGCATTGAAGACACAAAGAAGCAAAGGTCCACAGGCATGAATTGTCTACTTATTCATTTGCTATACTAGAGACATGGTTATTCCATAAATATCCAATTCAGAATCAGTATCAGCTCCCAGAAGATCATTAAGCAAGTTATTTCACATGCTAATGAAGTTGGGGGTAACCCCCTCCCCTTGGCTAATGGTTACCTCTCCCTAGACAAAGGCAGCTTGTGACATGAGCTCTTGATCATGTATGATGAACAGAGCTAACCTTGGCTCTTGTCATTTCTTCCCCACCCAAGCTTTTCATTAAGTATAACTAGCTCATCACTGCACAGTCTCCTGTAAGAGCTCAACAGGGTTAGTTCTGGTTGCTTTTGTCTATAGAACTTTCCTTCCCTCACCCATACTGTATGCACAGTAGACTCACCCCACACAGGCATGCACACACCTAGCCATGTACATGAGCACGCAGCTCTGTTAAATACAGTGCTAGTGGAGGAGGAACTGGTATCAAGGAGGTCTGAGTTGCTTCACCAGATCTCTGAGCACCCAGGTCGGTAATACTAGTAGGTCACTGAAGACCCAGGGCATTAGCAAGGTTTACGAGAGCTCAATACAACCTGGTTAGGGAATGCACAGGAGGAGCTAGGGCCATTCTGGAGCTTCAGGGCAAGATCTCAGGGTGTATTTCTTCAAACAAACAGATTATTTTCCCTAGTTTAGCTGTGGCAAAGTCATGAATGATGTCATCATAATTCAAAGACCTGACTATTTTATTCTCAGTGCTCAAGAGGGACAAAGCACTGAGATGCTCTTTGAGTCATGGTGGATCTGAGGGCATTTTTTACCCTTCTTAGAAGAGAAAAGGAATGTTCTCCACTACAATTAGTGATCATTGGTGACAAATACACCCATAATGCAGTTACAACATTTGGGAAAGTTTCTATCACATTAGAGACTTTCTATCACATTAGAGACTAACAAATTTATTTGAGCATAAGCTTTTGTGGGCTACAGCCCACCTCATTGGACTCATAGACTGGAACATTGAATTCAGTGACAATTTGGTACATCCAAATAGATTTGCTTTCATCATCTTTTCTCAATATATCTGAGAGTGATGTGAATTCAACAAATTGAAGAAATTCTTTAGTAAAATCTAGTGGGAGATCGTCTGGGTACTTTTGACACAGATGTTTGATACCTTCACTGACTTTGGAACTTGAAATATTAGGTGAAAAATTTGTCAGTACACTTATGAAAATATTGACAAAACTTTAGCCTTAATTTGATGTTCTAATGAACTCTTCAGTTTGTTAATGATTGTGATGAAGGTATTAACTCTGAAGGCCTCCTTGTCACTGAATGAGCGGGCAGTTGCATCATCACATGTCTTCTGTCTTTTGTGGGGTTTGGCTGCCTTATACTCATGGTTAGCAGTCCTTGCAGCCTCCTGAATTTCATACTCCACAAAACTATCCTGCATTTCTTGAAGAACAGTTCCAAGACTCCTCATTAGCTTAAGGGTCTAACTGGCTCCTACTACTTCAGTTGACTGCCTGTTCTCTGCAAGTGGGTTCAGGGAAGCAGCAGGAAACAGGAAGCTCACTGAGAAGCTGGTGTTAATCAGTCCAGGCTCCTGGGGTTGCTAGATAGGTACATAAGAGGCTCCTCCTCCTCTCTCTCTCCCTGCAGCTCCTGCTGCTTTCTGTTATTCCCTCTCACCTTTTCTCCTGCCTGCCTGTTATGTCTCTTGTGCCCACCTTCCTCCAGCACAGCACTCCGCCATCTCTGTGCATCTAGAGCAGAAAGAATACATATCCACCAGCAGCAGACACAATTTTCTACATGCTGGGCCCTAGTGGTGCCCTCTTCCTGCCCCCCGCCCCCCGCCAGTCTGGCACCTGAGGCGGCCGCCTCAGTTCGCCACATGGTAAGGCCAGCCCTGTACCTACATCTCAGGGGCAGGCAGGCTCCTGTCCGAGCCCCAGAGCAGAGGAAGCCCAGCTGGAGGGTGAGGGTGGACAGGATCCAGCAAGGAGGAAGGGGGAGATTAGTGAGTGATGGGGGTGGAGCCTCAGGGGAAGAGGTGGGGATGGGGTGGGGCAGTTCCAGCTCTCCTGTTGTAGTGTCCAGTTTTCAGAAAGCAGAAAGTTGGCAACGCTATGCTGCTTCCTAAGTCCCAGTATCCTTGAATCCCCAACAGTAGAAGGCCCTAATTCTCTTTGCTCTCACACTAGGGTAGCTCCACAGACCATGACAGAAGACAGCTAGGTTCCATGTTAGTGATCAGATTGCAAGAAGTGAGACACTTCCCTTCAGGCATTTCTTGGGTTGACCCTGGGACAGTACATAGACAGAGTACATCCCTGAAGAAATTACTTCCTATTTTAATGAATTTGTGCCTCTACTGGGCACAATCAGAATTGTTCAGGTGTGTCTGCTAGGCTTCATACTGCTAACATCTTATGGTGATTCTCCTGGGGTTCAAGTGGCCTGTGCTTTAAGAGGAGTGTCTGAGTTCTGTCCCCATGGCTGCCTGCATGTTCTGAGTGGTCATGGGATGCAGCTTAGTGACAAACATGAAGTGTCAGGTGGATGCTGTTATAGTATCATTAAATGCATATTCTGCAGCATCCCGGTCTGGGAGCATGGAAAACATCCTATCTAACAAACAGGATGAAGCTCTTTATAAACTCTAAGGCCAACTTCGCATTCTTACTCAAGCAAAGCTCCCGCTGGAGTTAACCGGAGTTTTGCCGGCTGTAGGATAGCAGCATCAGGCCACCTGTACACTGTACAATTCCACACCCCCAATATACTCATGTACCTGCTACTCCACTGTGGCTAAGGGCTTATTTTGGCCACTCCCAGTGAAATATTAATTGAAGGGAAAGTTTGCAAAGGCATCAAGTCAAAAGTTCAGCTGTAGTGTTCCCCGCCCAATTAATTTAACAAGAGGAAAAATAATGAGAGTGAGAACCCAGCCAAATAATCCTGCAGCTCAGCCCATTAGCTGTTAGAGGTTTGTCAAAAGATGGTCATTAATTCTACCCAATTGATTGCTGTTTCCGTTTCTGCAGGCTCAGGCCCCGGGCAGATAGGTCCCATCCCTCCTAGCTGTCCATAGGGGAATATTTATTAAAAACCCAACCCAGAGTAAAGATCACTTCCAGCCAGGCTTGCAAAATTGGATAGCTCCAGTGTGAGGAGAAGGTGAATAAATAGACCCTCAATGTCTGCTGAGATGGCATTTCCTTGATAGAGAGGGCAAAGGAATGCAATACAACACTGAGTCTCTGCGCCTCTGGGACCAAGCTGATTCCGTGCTGTTATCAGATGGGAGTAGGAACAGAATCATCAAAATGTCAGGCTGGAAGGGAACTTGAGAGGTCATCAAGTCCAGCCCCCTCTGCTGAGGCAGGACCAAGTAACCTGGATCGTCCCTGACAGGTGTTTGTGGAACATTTTATTTAAAACCTCCAGTGATGGGGATTCCACAACCTCCCTTCGAGGTGTTAATTTCCACCTTGGATCAGGCCTGCATACAGGTTCATGTGGTTAAGCACCACCTGGACAGGAGCAAACACCTTCCCTATGTCTGTGTACAAAACCTGGAACCCTCTGTGCAGGGCAACACAGGCTGTCCACTCAGGACTGCAAGCCCACCATGCAGAACCATACAGGGTCATGCAACTTTCACCCAAAGGGACCAAGAGGGCAATTCTGGGCAATTGCTCCTTGCCCAGAGGGTTCTCATGCGAGGTGCAATGGGGTCTATTGCCTCGAGGGCATGTGGATGGGGTGCATTCAGGCAGAGCCAGCCCCAGCTATTCTGGGGCCCTATGCAGCCCCCTTGGGGGGGAAGGGGCCAGGCCTCCATGGAGGGGGCTGGCTTGGGGGGGGGGCAGAGGGGAACCACCCCCCAGCACTCACCAGTGGCATGGTTGGGGCCAGGTCCCTGCACTTCCCATTGTCAGTGAATGCAGGCCCAGTCCTGCTGCACTTCTTAGGGGCGGGAAGAGGAGAGGTGGGGGCGGAGCAGGGGCTTTGGGGAAGGGATGGGGTAGGGGCGTGACTGGGGAGGAGCAGCACGCAGCTGTGCAGGGCACCAGAAAATTTGGTGCCCCAAGTTTCCTGGTGCCCTACACAGCTGCATACTTTGCGTACAGGTAAGGACGTCCCTGCATCCAGGGTGCTAATGCCAAATAACTCTCGTTCAGCCAGTCTGGCTGAACAAGCGTCTGACCAAGATTGGGGTTTGCCAAAGAGCTTGTTGGATAAAGCTCAGGCCGAGCTGTGTTGGTGGGGTCAGGGAAGCAATAGGAGGAAATGCAGAAAGCCATATGACCTCCTTCCCGGAAAGGGTTCTCCCTGCTTTTGTTCTCAGGAGCCCACCAGGACACCCAGGAGCACCAGAGGCTGACTTCTTCTCTTCCCCTGTGCAAAGGCCCCTTTCTGGGAAGGGTTCTGCCTTTCCAGGAATCCAGGCCACATGCCTCCCTCTGTAGCATGTCCACCTGGATTAGGACTGGCTTGGAGGGAGTCATGCAAAATGCTTGGCCTCTCACACCCCAGGAGGTGAACATATTGTCTTGGAGAATATGAATGCAGAGGAGCATAGGAATTGCCAGATTGGATCAGACCAGGGAGCCATGTACACCAATATCCTGTTTCTGTCTGCACCTGCTGCTTCAAAAACAGGTCCAAGAAACACTGCAGTGGGCAATGATGGAATAACCAGCCCATGGGGGCAGTTTCTTCCTACCTCCTGTCAGACAGCGATGGGTTCATGCCCTACCGCAAGAGGGTTGGTCTCCCTTCTAAAAAAAATATGTGCATTGTATCTGTCATAGCTGTCCATACTCTTGTCATCACTACAAGTGTCTAATCCTTTTTAGATGTCCAGTAAGCTCTTAGCCTCTACACTGTCATGTACATGAGTTCCACAGGTTTATATGGATAGTACCATTAGATTGGATTGAAACTTCTATATTCAGACCTCAAAGCACTTAACAAACCAAGTCTCCCAGCACCCTCCCTGGCATGGAGAAATACCACCATTCCCATTTTATAGATGGAGAAACTGACACACAAGGCAGTGAAGTGACCTGCACAAGGTCACAGAGTGAGTTACAGCCAGAAGTAAAACCAACTTGTTCTGACTGCCAGGCCTGTTCTCCACCAGCCCATCCTCTCACTGTCTGGTATTTAGGGGTAAGAGATTCCAGCATGAGGATTTCTGCCCAGAAGCCCTTCTGCATATAGGCACCTCCAACACCTGCCCTGCTCAAAGGCTAATAAAGCAATGACAGTCTCCAGGCACACTAGCAATCAGAACAAACTACTCTAATGTGAAACAATGCCTGAAATTGTGCATGCTGCCACTGACTTTTGGCTTCAATATGTTCCCAGCCCCTTCCTCCCCACCTCTTTTTCCCCCTCCCCTCCAAGCTGGCAAACAAGAAGCCCAGCATTTTCTCCTCTACCCTGGGATGCTTTCGGGAAAGTCTCTTTCACATTCAGGGACACAGTGCTACCCACAGTGCAGCCTTAAGCTGTGTATGGGGTACAAAGGCATGTGTCCTGGGCTTTTCTCTGCATGTCAGCTGGGGAAGAAAGCTGCCGGGCCTGCTTTGGATTGTCTCCTGGGCTTTGTGCTGAAGGGCTCAGCAATTGGTCAGGCAGTGAAGATCGCCCCAAACTGGGCTGTGTCAATGCTTTGACTCTATGCAAAGTTAGTCAGTACATGAGCTGATGCAGGCATTCAGAGCTCCCTGACCAACAAACTCAGAGCAACTTGCCATTGTACGCACTTGGATTGTCCCACTTCCCTGCTGTCCAGAAACAAAGCCCCAGCCTCAGGAATGCCTGGAACAGGTCTGAGTGAGACAGTATCCTCACAGTGGAATGAATTAGCCAGTGGCGCTCCCATCACTCCTTTGGACTGTGCCCTACAAGATACTGCAACCATGCAGGAGGGTGGGGATATCTCTGTACACTCACAGGGATGTCATAATCTTTAGGATGCTTCCACCTAAGCCTGGGAGTGGAAGGTGTTTTTAGGCATGTGGGTGATGTCTTTCGTATGCTGCCCCAGCCACTCAGCCATCGAGTGAGATGCTGAGCAGACATATGGCAGAGAGTGGCCATGGAGACGGGGACCAGCACAGCAAGCTGGGAGGTGTCTTTTGGGGATAAACCAAACATAGTGCCCCATGCTCTTAGCAGCTGAGATTCACAAAGGAGCAGCTTCCACCTCCCAGAAATGCCCCCTCAGTGCCCCGGGATCGAGTTTAATTTCATTAAGATTCCAGCAGAACTGGCAGCCAGCCAGGGGCCCCAGTACTCCTTCTTATCCCTGCTTCCTACTGCCTCCTCCTCCTCTACAGGCCCAGCCTAGAACTGTCATCTCATTCCATCACTTACTTCATCCTGCAGCAATTCAAGTCCACAATGGGCTGGGCTCTGGGCCCAGACAGACAGAACATGTTTCCCAGGCTTTCCTGGATACAGGAACTTGGCTGGGTGGGGAGGGGAAGGGGGACTAGAGAGCAGGCAAGAGAAGGAATCACCAGCTCCTTGTAACAAATAACCTCACATTAGCTGCAAGCAGGTTACTCCATCCCCCTGCAAAGCTCTAGCAGTCCATGGAGAAACCTTTCTAAAGTAGAAGCTGCTTGCTGGGATCCAGGTTTAGGACTCACAAATGCATCTTCAAGAGCAGTTCAACATAGGACCAGCACAGCTGCCAAACCTTGGTGAGTGCAGATGGGACTCAGTCTGCGGCTCTAGGATGGCAGGAAGCTGACACAGGCACCCTAGGAACCTGCTGTACTGAACCGTCCCATTCCCCACTCGGAGGCAAAAGTACATGCAACCTTGATGGTGGTTCCCTTAGCTAATACATGAGGGACTGACCCAGGGAACTCCAGAGTGAAACATACAAGCTGCTGCAGCTTGAGCTAAAGCTCTGTACTTGAGGTTGTAACAACTCCTATCCTTTGTGGAGCATCCCAGAGGGGGACTGTAACAGGTTGTGCTCCCCACCGCAGTGCCTCCTGCTGGTTGCTCTGGGAATTAGTTCTGTCCAGCTCTGGATCACCCTCTGCAGGTGGTGTCTCACCTGTTGTCTGCTTTGCTGTTTCCTCTGTCTGTGGGGCCCCACGTTGCTCCTGGACCATGGCATCCTCGTCAGGGCATGGTCCTCCAGCTGCACCCCAACTCTATTGTCTCTCCCCTGCCGGGGGAACCAGCAGTCCTTCACCCAGCTTCTCAACACAGTGATGAGCAAGAGCCCATAGTCCAACCCCTTGCTCAGAGTGAACTGCAGTCCTTTGGCTCAAGCCTGCACTCAGGTGGAGCTGCAAATAGTCAATTAGGCTAGGCTCTGGTTCAAAGTGGGTCAGTAAGCAAAGTCTGTCAGCTCTACCTGTGCTCAAGCGGGGCTGCAAATATTTAACAAGCCCAAGCTCTGGTTCAGAGCCAGGCAGGAAATAAAAAGTCACTCAGCTTGGGCCAATACCCAAAGTCAGTTACCTCAGGTTTTCCTTCAGCTAACCTGAGGAAGTGGGAGACTGCCACCCACCACTTGTGTGGCTGGGGGGATGCAGGCCCTCCCACTCCACTGCATCCCAGCCCAGGGCCCTAAGGGTGGTGGAGGGGTCTGTCACCAGGTCATTGGGGATCCAAGCTGCAACATGCTGAATCACCCTCTGCCAGTACTGCAACCAAACAGGGGTCTACTACCCCTGGGCCACTTCCACACTCCCCCTCCAAGGGGTCTACTACTCCTGGGCCACTTCCACACATCCCCTTGGTCCAGTGAAGTCAGGTGATCCACAGGGGCCTCAGTTGCCAGCAAAAGCTGGGTGGGGTTGGGCCAGATAGCAGTCCAGGCCAGCCATCTGTCTCCTGCAGGGGCAGGTCATCTGGGGGGTCTGGGCCAGTTGTCTGCTTCCTGTGGGGCCAGGTCATCCAGGAGTCCGGATGGCCTGGGCCAGTCTGCCTCCCCTGGGGTCAGGTCAGTCCACGGTCCAGGCAGTCCGAGCCAGTCATCTGCACTCTGTGGGCCTGCTGCCATCTCCCAGTGCAAGAGTTCAGGGGAGGCATCTGTCCCCTCCATTGGCTGGCCACCCCCTGAGCTTCTGGGTCCCGCCTTTATACTCCTAGCCCCCCTGCTTGGCTTCTGGGGAGTGGAGCTGGGGATAGGGCTCCACCCCTTGTGGGTGGAGCCACCCTCTTCCTCTGTGTCTGAGGAGAGCCTGTCCACCTTGCTACAGGGACATGTAATGTATGCTGCCCAAAGGGTTACACAACTACAGATGTAAAGCCCAAACAAGGCTATGGAGAAGCAGAGCTGAGACTTATTCAAGTAAAACATGAAGGAAACCACTTCCTTGGCAGGCCTGGTGGAGCCAGAGCCCAGAGTGACTTCTGTCCCAGCTTCTCAGTCAGGATTCTGAACAGTCACCCAAGCAGTGCCATTGAAAGCTCAGAGCAATCTGTCTATCTAGGTTTTAATAAACTTTCCCATCAATGAGCAAATATCTGGCCCAATACCTATGCTGCCCTCACTGGTGGCTAAAGAGAATACTTGGCGTCCTTGAAAGGAGATCTTTAGCGATGCCTTCAAAGAAGCAAAAACATGCAGCAATCCAGCAGGAGAGAAGAACCTTATGCTTACCTCCAGCCACTGTACTGATTACCACCCATTTTCCAGCCTCTCCTTCTGTGTTAAGGTCTAGTGGTGGCACCGGTATCTGTTTCCTCTGGCCACAACCTGGATCCTTCACCAGCAGCTTTCAGAGAAGAACACAGAACAGACTTAGCCCTGCTGATGCCAACAGAGGCGCATCTCCTGACCATGGACAGGAAACAAACCTCTCTATTGCTCTCCGCAGCCTTGGATGTTGTTGATTATGCAATGTTTATGGCATGCATGCTAGATCTGGCAGGAGTGCACTGAGACAGTGTTCAGCTGGGTCCACTCATTTCTAAAGCACTGATCCCAGAGAGCACCCGCTCCTCATCCCACAGGCCCTTGGTATGCAAAATCCCACTTGGGCTTGGTACTCTCCCCTCCTCTCTACCATCTGTGAGACAGCATGGAGGAGCTGAGAGACATCACAGACTCATGTGCCACCAGAAAGTGGAAGACCCTCCACTTTCTCCAACATCTGACTCTCAGCATCTCCTTCCCCAATTGATGCAGCTTCACATCACCATGCTGCCCCTAGGCCTGCAAATATTTAGCAGATGGGTGGAAAGCAAGCTAATCCCAGGTAAGGGTGAAGAGCTATTAGCAGGGACAGTTTGAGGAAGCTGCCAGTGCTCGGATATCACTGTTGGCTGAGAGCATCAGACCACAGGTCAGTGAGTTGTGTGGAGTTTCAGGGTCTTGCTGGACTTCTCACTGCCCCTGAGCATGCAAAAAGCCCCAGTGGTGAGGAATGTATCTGTCTTCAAACAGGCAGGAAACTATGAACTGATATCTAGCGCCAGTGAGCCACACTATGGTTAACAGCTGCAGCTCACAGTACCTGGAGTTGGACATGCCTGCCACAGAGAGGAAGCAGCTGATGCAGCACACAGACTCTTGCATCACACAGCAAAGGCTGAGGAGAACATTACACCTGTGCTTTGCCACCTTGACTGGCTCCCTCTGGACATGAGAGTCTTGCTTGTACTCTACAGTGCCTTCAGTGGATTTCAGCCTGGCTCTCTCACAGCCTTGCCTCATCCTGAGGGACCCTCTAAGAAAGCTGCATTGCTCTGCTGAAGACCCCCAGGTTTAGAGTCTCAGGAGCAAGGCACAGAGTTCTCAGCGGCAAGACCTTTATTCTGTGTCAGGGGAAGTCGAGTGATGTTCAAGCCTGACAGTGTGGAGAGTGAAATCCAAAACCCTTCTACATAAAGACTTTTCTGAAGGAAAAACATCCAGAAACTCTACAGCTCAGTAGATTTGTCTGCTCTCCTCATAGGTTAGTTACTATTGCGCTGTGCTTCACTACCAAGATGAGAGATGCGTGAGAAACACTGGAGATAGAGAGACAGGGACTATGGCTATGTCTACACTAGCACTTTTGTCAGTATAGCTTATGTTGCTCAGAGGTGTGAATAAGCCATCCCCAAGCAACATAAGTTTCACCAAATGAAGCATTGGTGTGGACAACACTATGTTGGTAGGAGAGCATGTCCCACTGATATAGTTACTCTCAATCTTTGGGGTGGTTTAATTATCTCCCACTGGCATAGAGCAACTACATGAGAGATCTTACTGCCGTGCAGCTGCATCAGTACAGCTGTGCTGCTGTCAGCTTGCTAGTGTAGACATAGCCAGTCACATTAATAGTGCAATCTGCTTTATCTCCCTTTGTTGGTCACCTCTCCAGGACCCCTTCTATCTACCTGTTATTTTCTCCTCCCCTGGAGCTCAGCTTCCTAGTTAGTGTCTTTTGCCTCTGCCTCCATATTTCAGGGCCATTAGACAAAGGACAGCCTTGCCCTGGGGGGTCACATCACCCCTGATCTCTGGACCTGTTAGAGGAGCAGGGGAGAAGCCTGTCTAACATAAGCATGCTTCAGCCTGCATCTCTACGGTAACAAGGCCTGTGCCTTTGTCTTTAGCCAAGCCCTAGGGTTCCTCCTTTTATAGAGGGCCCCGGACTTCTGGAAAGCACCCGTTTTCCTTTTCTGTAACAGCCTTAATGCCCCACGTGTCCTGTAAACCCCTGGGCAGGAATGCAGCTTGTTCTCTAATCCCACTTCCTTCAGCTTCATCTCCTGCCTTGCCCCCTTAGCCCCCTGCCATGCTTACTCAGATAGTTTGCTTCTCTTTTGTTGGAAGGGAGGAGGAAGGCACGGGTTACAGCAAGGCACGGGTTAATGCAGTCATGTTGACAGAGGTGAAGGTGGTGACAGCTGTGATGGATGGGGCATGAACCCATCTGTCAACTGGAGTTGGAGGCAGGAAAGAGGTGGGGGAGAAAATTGCCATGACACTCCCACACTCCCTACAGGCACTTCAGTGCTCTCAGTTTACACTGGGAATGAGAGGTGGGAAGTGGGTAGAGGAAAGGGAATGCTTATGAAGTGCTAAGCGTGGAGGGAGGTCTCTGTGTGAATGTGTCTTGGTGCACAAATACATGCAAATACAGTATGAATCTGAGTGTTCATGATGGTTGGGTTTGCTATAGAGTGGTTCTTTGTGTGTGCCCAAGCCACTGAGAGTGTTTGCGTATGTACAGAATGCAAGCTTGCTTTGGTGTGTGCATAAAACTTGGTACATGGCATGCGCACATGTGATTCTGGGTGTAACTCCAGTGGTGTGTGCGCACTCAGCATTGTGGACAGCAAGCATGGATTGTGCATATTTGTGTCAAAACTGGTGTAGGTCTTTTTGTGCTGAAAGTCTGACACCTCCTCCTGCCAGAACGAGGTCCTGTCATAAACAGATAGCTAAGGGTTAATGTTTCTTTCACCTGTAAAGGGTTAACAAAGGGAACCAAACACCTGACCAGAGGACCAATCAGGAAACAGATTTTTCAAAGCTCAGGGATGAAATGTTTGGGTCTGTGTCTTTTGTCTGGCTCTCAGCTATGAGAGGGGTCTTTCTATCTTCAAGCTTCTAATCTTCAGTTTCAAAGTTGTGAGTACAAAGGTAGAAAAAACAAATAGGCTGTTATTGTTTTTTTGTATTTAACATGTGTGTAGTTTGCTGGAAGTTTTAAAATTGGATATCTTTTTGAATAAGGCTGTTTATTCATATTTTTCTTTTAAGCAATAGCCCTGTACTGTCACTTTGATACAGAGATTATTTTTTTGTCTTTTTCTTCTTTTTATTTTATAAAGCTTCTTTTTTAAAAACTTGTTGACTTTTCTTTTTCTAGTTATGGCAAGGAGATAGGAATCTCTGTGCCAGATTATTGTCTCTCTCAGGGAAAGACTGGGGGGGAAAGAAGGAGGGGAAGGTAAATTGTCCTCTCGGTTTGTGTTTCAACGAATTGAAGCAGGGAAATCTCTCAGTATACCAGGGCGGGAAAATCTGGGAGGAGTAAAGAGCAGGAAGGGAGTGGGTTATTTCCCTTTGTTGTGAGACTCAGGGCATCTGAGTCTTGTGGGTTCCCCAGGGAAGGTTTTGGGGAGACCAGAGTGAGACAGGCACTGATTCCTGTCTGGTGGCAGCGATATCAGATCTAAGCTGGTAATTAAGCTTAGAGGGTTCATGCTAGCTTCTCAGTTTATGAATGCTAAGGTTCAATCTGAGTAGGAAAGCTATGACATGGTGGCAGTGCTGGATAAGAATCCAGAAGCCAGTAGGAATATTATTTTCTTTTCTCTACTAGGGCTTTTAGCAGAGAAAAAAGGGTTTGGTTTTAAAAGGAGCCAGAGAGAAACATTTTTTTTTTCTGTTCTTCAGTATGGTCAGGTGGCTTGCTATTAAGCAAGGACCATTAGGTGACAAAAGGGTCTTTTGTTAAGCAATAGAATTCCGATGGAATCAAGTACCCAGCAGACACACACATGCAAATAAACTGGTTATTCTAGTTAATTACATTTCAAGAAGAAAAAAAATAGGCTAGCAGTCTGCTAGGCAGAACTCGAAAAAAAGTTTGGTACTAAGCAACCCTAACTAAACACACAGTGCTGAAGCATTCCAGGCACTGAACACCAGAGGCACCCCAACACAAGAAAGCAGGAACCAGGATGTCACGAAACCAGAAGCAGTACAGCTGGAAGCAATGGACAAACAGATAAAACTCCTAAGGACACAGATGGCCAGAGACGAGGGCCACTCACAAACAAGAGATGGAAAGGCTACAAAAACAAGAAGCAGCCAAAGATGCAGCCTTCAACGAGAGAGAGAGATAACACCGCCAAGAAATGGAAAAACAACAAAAAGAAAGTGAAGAGAGGGAAAAACAAGAAAGTATGAACTGGAAGTAGAAGGCTAAGCAACAGAACCCAACCACTCCTAACAACCCTTCGCCATACTGGTCCCACAGCACAAGAAATTTCCTACCTACAGAGGTGATGACACTGAGGCCTTCTCAGAAAATTTGAAAGAGCCTGCATTGGGTACAGCATCTCTGAAAACCAGTACATGGTACAGCTGAGGTCACACCTCAGTGGACCTTAGCAGAATGGCGCTGAAATGCCAAGGATCAAATGATATATATAAAACTGTTTCAAACCAAGGCGAGATACAGAATGGGGAAACCCGGATCATGCCCGTCGGCGTTCAGAACCCAAAAGTGGAAACCAGATGGATCATTCCAAAACACGCCTACTACGTTGGAAAGAATTATAAGGCCTGAATATCAGGAACCAATGTTCAATTCCATTGACGAACTGCACCTCCTCATACAAATGGAGCGTTCTTGGAATGGTGTTCCTGAGTACATAACACGGTACATTACAAGATGGAAACCCAAAAATCTCACCGAGGGTTGGGGGAGATTGGAGCCAAGTGGATGGGAAGTGCAGAAAGCAAGAAACCTATGTAAAGGGGAAGAAAACGCCCAGGGGGGCACACCGACAATAAACCCTACAACGAGGGCAACCAAACCCACCTCAACCCAAGGAAAGCCAACAGACACCCTATTCTTCCACCCACCAGTCTCCAGTACTCACCTCGACCCAGTGACCCGTCAGCTGGAAGATGCTATAAGTTAAGAACTGGGACATATAAAGGCCAACTGCCAAAGAACTCCACCCGGGTGCAAGTCATTACACACCATCACACCAAAGATCCCCAGGCCCAGATGCCTCTCAAATCCCCTTAGAGCGAAGGGAAAATTTGAGAGTGGCGAAAAGAAGGTTACCGTGTGGAGAGACACGGGGGCACAAGTGTCAACTATTCCACCAATCCTTCATGGATCCCAAACTCATCAACCCAAAGGCCAAAGTGACCATTATCCCCAATGTCACAAGCTGTAATTTGCCTACAGCTGAACTGCCTGTTCCAATACAAAGGCTGGTCAGAATGTGGACTTTTGCCAGTCTATGAGAATTATTCCATCCCCATGCTAACTGGGGGAAGACATTGGCCAACCAGGTGAAGCAGGCCAAGAGAGTGGGAATGGTTACACGCAGCCAAGCCAGGCAAGCTTCCAGATCCATTCCTGTTACTGAGCCGTCCACAGGGAACCCGTCTGTGTTACAGAAACCAGACAAGAGTAGTGGACCCGGATCCCCTGCCAACGGCTGAACCAGCCACAGCACCTCCAGTCCCAGGACCGGAAACTCGGAACAGCAACAGCACCTGCACCAGCAGTTGCAACACATCTTCAACCTCCACGCCAGAGGGGGCCAGCGAGCCTGAACTGGCAGACAACAGACAACCATACCGAAGAGGCTCAGCCAGAGCCTGAATATCACCAGGTGCACCAGCGGAGAGAGGTCACCAGCAACGGAAACAACCCATCACCTACATCACTTCAGAGGACCAAGCCCAAGTCCACAGTCTGAGGAAAAACTGGTGTCCCCAGCCTCAAGGAACAGTTCCAGACTGAGCAGAAGCAGATGACAGCCTTCAGAAAGCTTGGGCGCGCGGCACGGAGCACCCCACCGCCTCTCAGCTCTTCTAACCGATCCCGGTTTGTTATAGACCAAGGACTTTTTATACAAGGAGATTCCTTCTGGTGGACACCAGGAAGATGGCAGCCGCAAAAACGTTGGTGGTTCCAACTAAGTACGCGGGGAAGCTCTTAAGCTTAGCCCATGATCATCCCAGTGGCCATGTTGGGGTGAACAAGAACCAAAGACAGATTGGGGAATCCTTCACGCGGAGGGGATGGGCAAGGAGGTTGCCCAGTACTGTCCAGTTTTGTAAGGTGTGCCAAAGAGTGGGAAAGCCCCAAGATTAGGTCTAAGGCCCCTCCCAGCCACTCCCCATAATTGAGTCCCATTTCACAAGTAGCTGTGGATATTCTGTCCTTTCCACGAAGACACCCAGAGGGAAGCAGTACGTACTGAACTTTTCATGGACTTTGCTACCGCGATGGCCGGAAGCAGAGCTCTAGGCAACACCAGGGCTAAAGCGGTTGTGCCCAGACCTCACAGACATTTTTTGCCAGGGTAGGTTGGCCCTCCGATATCCTTCCAGGATTAGGATCTAACTTTCCTGGCAAGGCACCATAAAAGACACTGTGGGAAACTAATGGGGTGAATCACTTGCGTTGCACCCCTACCACCATAAAAACCAATGGCCTCAGTCGAAAGGTTTATGGAAACTTTGGGGCCTTGATCCAATCCTTCGTGAATGACACTCCAACGACTGGGACCTAGTGTTCCCAGCAGTTGCTCTTTGCTACAGGGCTGTACCACATCCCAGTTTAGGGTTTCACCATTTGAACTTGTGTATGGCCACAAGGTTTAAGGGGCCATTACAGTTGGTGAAGCAACAATGGAGGGGTTTACACCTCTCCAAGGAACTAACATTCTGGACTTTGTAAGCACCTACAAAACCACCACTCCGACACTCTTTAGCCCTTGCTTGGAGAAAACTTAAAGTAACTCAGGAGAGCAAAAGGCCTGCGTATGATAAAATCAGAGAACGTTCCTCTCATGGTAGAGACCAGTTTATGTCCCAAAGTGTACCATGTTAATTCTCTCAAGCCCTTTTATTCCAGAGACTTACAGGTTTGTCAGTTT
Source organism: Chelonoidis abingdonii (assembly GCF_003597395.2). Lineage (NCBI taxonomy): Eukaryota > Metazoa > Chordata > Testudines > Testudinidae > Chelonoidis > Chelonoidis abingdonii. The sequence continues at coordinate 32,109,466 of NC_133777.1, forward strand.
ACAGTCCAGGGAGGAGATGACGCTAAGTGGCCTGACGGTGTCTACTACGAAGGAAAAAAGGACGATGGCGTAGAAGAGGTGAACTTCTCAACCAACCTGGAATGCCTGCAGCGGCAACAAATCAAGCAAAAGCTATGACAGGTCCCTCTGGGGAGTAGGGAAAAGGCAGCATCTTAGAGGACAGAGCAGTGATTTATTTGTGAAATGTCTGGCACAGACAGTTCTGGAAGCTGCAGCCAGAGATAAATGGGGCATCAACATAGTGATAGAGTTAGCCATAGGGAGTGCAAAGACAGAGCGAAAGGCACTCGCCTTACCTGGGGAATTATTGAATATTCCAAGGAATAAATGGTGTAAGGGGCCTGCAGAAGAGCCCCTAGATATAAATATATAGGAGGGAGGTGAAATAGGGAGGTGAACCAGCAGGATCACCTCATGCCTGGGATCCTGTTCTCTATGGCAAACATTTGGAGAGAAAAGAGATGACTGAGCTCTCATAGTGTGAGCCTCAGCCATTGATCTCAGAGCACTTTATGACCAAGGGTATTATTCCTGTTTTAAATGCAAGGAAACTGAGGCACGGAGAGAGGTGAAAGGACTCAGCAAGCAGGTGGCAGAGCTAGTACTAGAACACAGTCTCCTGGTGCTCAGCCCACAGCCTTAGCCATGAGACTATGCTACCTTACAACCCACTATCTTCAACAGCTAACATTTGATCTTAATGCTGAGTCTCTCCAGTTCTCTCGTATGGAAGCACCACTTCACCAGCACGAGATCTGTTGCAACACAGCTTTGCTCTGCAGAGCATCTATCACACAAACTGTACCTCAGTACCCACAGCAGCCTTAAACAGCAGCAGCCTGTGCATGGGATAAACTACAAGTGTGCCAAACTACCCAGAGTGAATGCACTTAGCCTAATTCCAAAACCACTCAGCCTGTGCGCTCTTGGGAGTTCAGCGCAAGTGCAAATATTAATGGTTTGTGTCCCGCTTGGAAACTGGGAGTGGGGAAGGATCAGAAAAGGTGAATGAGACAAATCTAATGGAGAAAAAAATTATACGGAAAATCAAATAGCAAGCGAGACCGCGTGAGACAAAGAATTTCATAATCATAAGTAATGATAATTAGAGCCAGTCAACATGTTTTCAATTAAATGCTTCTTCAGACTGAAAATGGCTTTTGGAACCATATAAAAATGTTCAAATATTTCTTGGCATTTTTGAAATTTTCCTACTTTTTTCATTAAAATGAAAAAACTTGTTTTGATTAGTAACCTACATTTTTGGTTTATTTTCAGCTTTCATTTCTTCTTCCCTCTTTTGTCCACTTTTCTCTCTTTCCCAGTGGAATCTTTGTTGACATTTTCATTTTGGAATACAAAGGTACTATGAAAAATTTTGAATGAAGCAAAAATTGTTTTGTCTCCTTCCAGAGTTCTTGGGGAAAAGAAAATGGTCATTTCCCACCTATTATAACACAATGTCTGATTCTCCTCTTTCCCCAGTTTTACAGTGATGCACCTCCACTGAGTTCAATGCTATTACTCCTGATTTACATGAGCCTAAAGGAGATTACACTAACATTGGTAGAACCTCATTCTGCTCTCAGTTACAGTACTGTAAATCCCAAGTCACTGCACAGTGAGTCACTGAGATAGACACTTCAACTGATTACTCCTAGCCACAACCCTGGGAGGTAGAATAAAAATAGAAACAGTTTCCAATACTCTGTGGTCCAGGTATCCTTAATTTAAAGGTGCAGACTTTCTCTACTTCCACAAGACTGTGACAATTGTGTCATTTACCTAGTTGTTCTTAGACTCCAAGTAGAAACAGTGTGGCCACTTGCTAGGATCAGGTGGATATAGTTCATTAACTCAATTCCCTGCCATTGCAGGGGCCTTGGGCATTGGTGCACCTTGGTCCCTCTGTTCTCTGTCTGTGGCACACATTAGTCTCTGGAGAGCTGTAATACTTTAGTCAAATGCAGGCTACTGAGTTTAGAGGTCTGTGCAGTACAGGAGGTCAGAGCAGACAATCTGGATGGTCCCTTCTGGCCTTAAACTCTGTGATTCTGACTCTGAATAAATACCTGTGCATTCCCTCTAAATGCTAATCACTGCCAACCCTGCCTTGTCCTGGGGGAGGGCTGCTACCTGGTAGACCCTGACCAAAATGGGTCAGGGTTCAGATCCCAAACCCACACTACTTTTGGATCCAACTCACTCCATAACAGGCTACATTCTGCAGTGTTTGCCCAGACCCAATTGCTTTGATCCATGCTTTGATTCTGAACCAGCCCATTTAGTCAATGTATTTGCCAGTGAGACAGAGTCAATGTTGCAGTCTGAGAGGCCTTGGGGTTAGGTGATCACAGGGAGGGGAGTGCTAGGAGAAAGGGTGGGCACCAAGGGTGCAATTATCTTTCCACTTACCACATGCCGTGGCTCCCTCCATTGTTCTGATACCTTTTGGAGTGAAAGAATGGAGATGGCTTGTGAGCTGGAAGCTGGCCAAGTGCCATTCCATAAAGATAGCTGGAGTGGGAGGGGAGAGAATGAAGAAGGGGTGCTGCAGGGGGAGGCAGGGCCGTCCTTAGCCATAGACAGAACAGGCAGCCGCCTAGAGCACCACTAGGTATGGGGGCACTGCTCTGCTGGGAGCCTGGACAGATGGGAAGCAGTGGAGCATGTAAGAGCAGGGCTGCTGGGTCCTAGAAAGAGATGAATGCAGCACAGTCTGAGGGAGGGGATTGGCTGCTGAGGTCTCTGGGAAGGGGTGAGGGAAGGAACTCTCCTGTAGGGTGACCAGATGTCCCAATTTGTATAGGGACAGTCCCAATTTTGGGGTCTTTTTCTTATATAGGCTCCTATTCCCCCCCACCCCCATCCCGGTTTTTCACACTTGCTGTCAGGTCACCCTAGCTGGTGGTAATTGGTACCTATATAAGACAAAGCCCCAAATATAGGGACTGGCCCTATAAAATCAGGACATCTGGATCTGGACACCCTAGCTGGAAAGCGCGTCTCTCCCCCGGGCTGGCACTGATCCATCTCATCCAGGGGGAGCTGCACACGGCAGGATGACCTGCTGTGACTTCATGGGTGCCCCGTCCCTGAGATCAGATGCTGTGCTAACTTCACCATGGTCAGTTGAGCTGGCAGTGATGCCCATTGGCATGTGATCGGACCTGAGGGTTTGGGTGCTTGCCACTCTGCCCAAAAGTGTTGGATTTTTGGGGTCTGCAGTTTCCACATCTCCTTTACTGCAGTTGACCGAGCTGGAGAGTGAGCAGATGAAAGGACTGGGTTTTCATTAGATTTATTTAAAAATTTGGTCCCAAAATGCTTGCTAACAATCTGAATTCCAATTTCAATATTTTTTTTAAAAAGCATTCTTAGCCAAAACAGAAATTAAAGTAACATTATTTGTGACAGTTGGTATGGGGAAGGAATGGGTCAGTTTTCATCAGAGAAACAAAAATGTTGATGCTTTCTATAGCCCTGTTATGGTAATTAGACCTCCAACAACTAGTACGTTATCTCCTTACTTATGTATAGAGAAGGTCCGGTCACCTATGGCAACGTGACAAAATTGTGCGCCCGAGTGTTTTTGATGCACGCCCAGTGGCGGATGAGGCTGAGCACCCTGCGTTGGGGTTCCAGCGGTGACCATTTGATGGGTCCTGGCCGGTGCCCATCAGACCTGTGGCCTGGGGCCCCCCCTTTTAAAGGTGAACCAGGTTGCAGGAGGCTGAGAAGGGCCAGCGGCTGGCCCTGGCTGAAGCACTCAACGCTGTTAGCTGGGGTCATTCAGTCAGCTTGTTGCGGGCTGAGCAGGACCCATTCAATGAATAGGAAAAAGAGAATAATGACAAAGTGAGAACTGAGAGTGGTCAACCTTTCGTCTGTGGCGAAGACTTTGTGCAGTGAGGCATGCGCCCCAAAATGCCACGATTTGCAGATTTCGGGCGCGTTCTGGATGCCCGCTGCTTATCGGCAGTAAGGCATCATACAGGGCTCGCTTGCCGAAATTCGTTGATTTGGCTGATTTCCGTAGTGCTTGTCCTGGTTCCAGTATGAGATTGCCATGAGAGCCCCGGGCGCCATGGCACACACGGGCACCGCATGGGACCTGACTAGAAGCTCCTGAAGACAGCTATCATTTGATTTAAACGGACTTACGTGTATCAGAATTGAGTTACTGTCATCCGTGTTGCACATGAAAATCGATGATGGATATTGTACCGTTTATCATACCCAGCACTTGTTGATTATCCTAATGTGACATTGCACTTGTAGTTCTGACATCTCTGTAACGTAGCATAGAAGAATGGAGTTTTCTCAAAACTAAATCATATAAACTATCTATGTCTCAGAGTCGAACACTTGCGGTCTTACTATTTTGCGTCGACAGCTCCACTTGTTTTGTCATACCCCCCGATGAATTATTGATTGTTGCGCAAAAAGCCAGAAAGTGCCTTGTAATTAAAAACAAATCTTGTTCCAATACATTTCATAATTTCCATAATTGTTGACAAATTAAAAAGTGAATATTATTTGTATTCTGTATCCCAGAATTTTTCTATGTCTGTTTCTGTGTATCATCCAGCATTACGTGTCTTAATTGTTAAATGTTTAATAACAAGCATGTGGCAAGTTTTCCAATAATGTAAGCTTATGTTTGTGTTGTTAAGAGCAAGACAGGCACAGGGGCACCAGTTTAATAATCCTGCCTAGGGCACCATAAATCCTAAGGACGGCCCTGGGAGGAGGATTGTTTTGCTCCCATCAATCACAGCTCCCACCAGAATTCCGATGAAGTAGTGTGTTTGCAAAAGGGATCTGGGACTCCAAGTGGACTGGAATTAAAGGACCAGACAACTACGGCTTGTTATTGTCACTGGAATGCACATGAATCTCTCTCTGAAAAGGGAGCAGGGGAGTGCCACAAAAGAACCTGATCCGCTCCAGTGCTGAGCATCCTACGCTCCCATGTGAATGGCCTAGACTCAGCTCCAGCACAGTCAAAGTCTGGCTCGACCCAATCTTGGCCTATGGGAGGGCTGATTCCAGTGACCAGAGCACTGCTAAGCTTCTGTGCTGTACTTGCAAGGCACACACTCACAAGTGCTGGCTTGGCTTATGCTGCTCTCCTGATCTGCAGCTCCCCTGCAATGCCCCCAGGTCACTGCACAGTTGGTAGAAGAGGGAAACTTTGGACCAGCAATACTGGAGCAATCCTACAAAAATGGGCTCTGTGGGATATTCATTGCCCAGGCAGAGCAAACTGGACCCAAGGTCTCATGCAGGAGATTCTCCCCCTCCCCACCCCACCCGCCAGCCCCTGGCATGGCCAACTGTGTGTAATAAGTGGCAGTTCTTTGCACCTGCACAGCAGCTTGTCCCAAAAACATTGCAAGAATTAATTGGCTCAGCAGTAGGTCAGGTGTATTGTCCCCACTTGACAGATGAGAAAACTGAGGTAGAGAGAGGGGAAATTATTGTGCAAAGGCCACACAGTAAGTCAATGGAAGAGTTCAGAACAGAACCCAGATGTCCTGCTGACATCCCTTTCAAAGGCTGAGCCAGGGAGGCCTCCAGCACTTGCATGTCATACTCCTGAGGGCATTCTGCACCAAAAATATTTAAAATTCTGCAACAATATTTTAAAATTCTGCAAGTTTTATTTGTCAATAAATAAATATGGAGGATCCAGCATGGCAGTGGGGAGCACAGGCCACTGGCTGCACAAAGGTGGGAGATCACCCTGCGGCACCCGCAACCCCAGGACCCAGACTCAGCAGTGAGGCTGCAACTCACCATGACACAGCACAAGGCCTGGGCTTGCCCCAGCAACACCCCGGGGCCCTGCCCCTCTGTGCAAGGCACACCAGGTGTTGGACAGGTATGCTCAACCAGGCAGGATCCAAGTGTGGAGGGGCTCAGTGTGGGGGATAAAGATGTGGGGTGAGAGGATTCCATATGGGACAATCTGGGTGCAGACAGCTCAGTAGGGGGTCTAGGTGTGGGAGGATCTGGATGCACAGAGGCTCATTGGTGGGGTTCCAGATGCAGAGGCAATGGAACTCTGCAGGGGCTTCCTGGTGAAGGTGATTGGGGCTCAGCAGAGGGTATGTGGGTCTCAGGAGTGGGGAGGTCTGGGTGCTGGGGGAGTGGAGCTTTGTAGGGTGGGGCTGGGTGCAGCTAGTTGGGTCAGTGGCGTGGGGGTCTGGATGTGGAAGCTCAGGGTGGTGCAGGGGATGGGCATCACAATGGTGGTTTGAGTGTAGGGAGTTCAGTGTGAAGTGGTCTGAATGCAGGGTTGTGGGTCTGGAGGCAGGGGGGCACAGGGGATCTCCAGAGGCAGGGGTTGAGGTTCAGTGCACTGGGGTTTAGGTATGGAGGGTTATGAGGGTTCTGGATGTACCTAGTGAGGCTTGGAAGGGGTCTCTGGATATGAGAGGCCCGGATGCACGGGGGTTGGGTGAATGGGGGAACAGATCCTGGTACAGTGACCCCTGCCTCCACAATTAAGGAGTGATATAGGCAGGGAGCCGGAGGATGCTGAACTTCCTGCAGCCGGAGGAGGTTTCTGAGGGTGGGTCTGACACAGCCCCAGACACGCCTTGCGGGGAAGAGGAAGTCCTGTCCCCTCCAGCCCAGCCAGGACTAGCAGCTGATCCCAACTCCTGGCAGGAGCCAGTGGCTGAGGTGTCCCCAGCCCTGCAGTGATTTACCTCTCCACCGGCTGCTCTGGGTGCCTGAAACAATGTATCTGCTCTGCTAGGGAGTGGTGCATGACTGCTCTTGCAGCTTCCCTTTGCTTCCCTGTCAGAAAGTCATTTTTTGGCAGGAAAGTGAAGAAATCTGAAGGGGACATTAATTCTATGCACATTCAGTGGTGCAGAATTCCCCCAGGAATAATGTCAGTCTGTGTGATCCTGCACATGTTATTATACTGAGCGTGTATGTTATGCTGTTCCACAGCATGGGATGGCAATTAAGAGAGGCTCACCCAACTCTCCCCTCCCAGGCTTGAAGATCCCACTCGCGCAAGTTCCTAAATAGAAGCCTGATCCAAAGCACACTGAATTCAATGGAAAAACTCCCACTGCTTTGGATCAGGCTCTACTTGCTTGGAACAAACGTACTTCTCTGTGGTGAAAGATTTGCTGAAAGCCACTGCTTCCCAAGCATATCCAGGGCCTGTTCCCAAGGACCAGCGCTGCAGCCTCCTGGCATTAACAGGAGCTGGCTAGCACTTTCCAGACCTGACCAAGGCATCTGTTGCTTAACAGGGAAGGACTATACACTGCCACAAAGGTGGTCTCAAGGGACATCACCCATAGGAAGTGTGTGAATCATTCCCACTTCATCACCTCTTAGTAATTAGCCCTTTCAAAACACATCTTACTCTTTGACCCCTAGGGAGGCAGCTTTGTGATGGGTTTGGTCATAGACTCATAGGGTTGGAAGGTACCTCAGGAGGTCATCTAGTCCAACCCCCTGCTCAAAGCAGGACCAATCCCCAGACAGATTTTTTCCCCAGTTCCGTAAATGGCCTCCTCAAGGACTGAGCTCACAACCCTGGGTTTAGCAGGCTAATGCTCAAACCACTGAGCTATCCTTCCCCTCCACCCCTTGGGACTGTCACCTGATGTGCTGAAACTACCTCTGAGCCTGTTTTCCACTGCCAGCTTGGGACTCCAGAACCCTGCCTTGTTGAGCCAGACATGCTAGTCTGCTGCAACTCAGACACAGGTCTTGTCCACTCTCCCAAAGCTGCAGACTTTAACCAAAAACTGCTCAGCAAGTCACCTATCTCCAGGACCCAGATACCCAGTTCCCAACTATCATAAGACTAACTCCCCAATCTGGACCTTAGCGTCCAAAATGTGGGTGCCTAGCATGAATCTCCAAACGTAATTACCAGCTTGGATCTTATCTCGCTGCCATCAGACAGGAATTACAGTGCCTGCCTTGCTCTGGTCCCCCAAACTTTCCCTGGAGGGACCCCAAGACCCAGAAGCTCTGAGTCTTATCGGCAAGGGAAATAACCCACTTCCCTTTCCCTCTCTCTCCCACCCAGACTTTCCTCTCTGGGCTAACCTGAGAGTATTGATGCAATCTTTACATCAAATACCAAGAGCATTCTCCTCTATTCCACAAAGAGACAAACCCAAATACAAGAAACAGAAATGATTCTATCTCTCTTTCCCCCTCCACAAATTCCCTGGTGCTGCAGAGCTTACCTCCCCAGAGAGAAACTCAAACAAGTCTTAAAAAGAAACTTTATATAAAAAGAAAGAAAAAGACATAAGAATATAACTCTGCATCAAGTGACAATACAGGGCTATTGCTTATAAGAAAATATGATAACAGTCTGATTCAAAAGATATCCAATTGAAACATTCCAGCAAGTTACACACATGTAAATACACCCAAAACAACATAAAGCCTATATTGTTTTTCTACCTGTACTTACAAGTTGGAAACAGAAGATTAGGAGATAGAAAGAACCTTCTCATAGCTGAGAGACAGACAAAAAGACTCAGACCCCCAAAAATCCCCTCCCTGACTTTGAAAAATCCAGTTTCCTGATTGGTCCTCTGGTCAAGTGTTTGGTTCCCTTTGTTAACCCTTTACAGGTAAAAGAAACATTAACCCTTAGCTATCTATTTATGACACCAACGGGATTCAAACCCCAAATAAATCTGTTATACTCTGTATAAAGCTTATACAAGGTAAACTCATAAATTGCCTGCCCTCTATAACACTGATAAGAGAGATATGCACAGCTGTTTGCTCCCCCAGGTATTAATCACTTACTCTGGGTTAATTAATCACTTTTTTAATAAATATAAAAAGTAGGATTTAAGTGGTTTCAAGTAATAACAGAACAAAGTAAGTTACCAAGCAAAACAAAATAAAACATGCAAATTTAAGCCCAATACATTTAAGAAACTGAATACAGATAAATCTCACCCTCAGAGATGTTCCAATAAGCTTCTTTCACAGACTAGAGTCCTTCTTAGTCTGGGCCCAACCCTGTCCCCTGGTACAATTCTTGTTAGTTCCAGCTCAGGTGGTAACTAGGGGATTTCTCACGACTGGCAGCCCCATTTGTTGTGTTACACACTGTTTTATAACTTTGGCACAAGGCGGGAATCCTTGTCTCTCTCTGGGTTCCCACCCTTCCTTCTAAATGGAAAAGCACCAGGTTTAAGATGAATTCCAGTATTATGTGACATGTTCACATGTCCTGTGAGACTTCATTACTCACTGGCTGGCAGCCATGTACACAGGAAGGCTTACAAGTAAACAGAGCCATTTACAACCAATTGTCCTAGTTAATGGGAGCCATCAAGATTCCAAGCCACCATTAATGGCCCACACTTTGCATAGTTACAGTCGGACTTCAGAATAATACTTCATATTTCTAGCTTCAGATACAAGAATGCTACATTCATACAAATAGGATGAACACACTCAGTAGATTATAAATTTTGTACTAATACCTTACAAGAGACCTTTTGCATAAAGCATAGATTCATAGATTGTAGGGCTGGAAGGGACCTTGACAGGTCATCGAGTCCAGTCCCCTGCCCTCATGGCAGGACCAAATACTGTCTAGACCAGTGCTTCTCAAGCTATCTGATGTGGGGGACTGGCAATTTTTTTCCCACTGTTCCAGGGACTGGTGCCATATTATTATCCTGTTTGACGCTCTTATGAGGAAACTCGCCGCGGACCGGCAGCCAATGGCTCGTGGATCCGCACTGGTCTGTGGACCACCACTTTGAGAAGCACTGATTTAGACCATCCCTGATAGCCATTTATTGAACCTACTCTTAAATATCTCGAGAGATGGAGATTCTGCAATCTCCTTAGGCAGTTTATTCCAGTGTTTAACTACCCTGACAGTTAGGAACTTTTCCTAATGTCCAACCTAAACCTCCTTTGCTGCAGTTTAAGCCCATTGCTTCTGGTTCTATCCTTAGGCCTTGTCTACACTTGCAAGTTGCAGCGCTGGTGAGGGGGTTACAGCGCTGCAACTTAGCAGGTGTCTACACTTAAAAGCTCAGCCAGCGCTGCAACTCCCTGTTTGCAGCGCTGGCTGTACACCTGGGTCTGCTTCCGGGGAAGCGAGACCAGCGCTGGTGATGCAGCGCTGGTCATCAGGTGTGGACACTCACCAGCGTTTTATTGGCCTCCAGGGTATTAGGACTTATCCCAGCATTCCTCTTCAGCCTCTCTGGTCATCACTTCGCACTCCACTGCCCTGGGCTCAGAGCCTGGAGAGGAGGGGGAGGTGTAGAGGAACCCGAGAGGAGGCTACTGAGGTGTTTGGAGACTCTCAGGAGTCATGCAGGCAGGAGCTATTTTCCAGCTAGGAAGAAGCTAGCCAGTCGCAGCTGCTGGACTTGTGTGAGGAACCAGCAGAGGAGCCTGTTCCTGGTAGAAAGCTTTTATTATAAGGATGCAAATGTTTTGGGAGCAGGGGGCTATGGCTGCTGCAAGCATGCCTAGATGGAATAACCCATTGATTTCCCTGTAGCTGCTCTTTGCTTCCACAAGCCACGAAACCCATGGCTTCCAGAGTGAAGCAACCCCCACCCCTTCCCAGGTGAGCTGCATGTGCAAGATGGCTCTGAGAGTAGCTGCTGTGCAGATGTAGGTGTAGGGTTCAGTGTTATTTACCTGTAGCTGCTCTTTGCTTTCCACAAGCCACAAACGCCATGGCTTCCAGAGTGAAGCAACCCCCACCCCCACCCTTCCAGGTGAGCCACGTAGCAGCCCCCCTCCACTGTGAGCCGCGTGTGGGAAACTCGCCATCCTCTATCTGCAGCTGCGGCCTCTCTGTGCTATGCTAGAATGGTGTAAATGATGCTACAAAAACTCTTTAAAACAATGCAGGCTCTGTATGAACAGTTTATCTCTGTTTTTTTTTAAAAGTGACCTTGAATACTGCTCCATCAGTGCAGACTTCTGAAAGAAGCAAAGCTAAGAAAAAACCAAGGAAGACTAAGAAGAGATGGTGAAAGCAGTTAGGAATCTGTATTCCACAGAAAATAAAAGTTGCAAGACTGGAGGAGTAAGGAAACCATGAAAAAGAACAGGCTACCAAGATAAAAGGAGAAGGCTGCAAGAGAAGCACAGATCGGCAAGGATGACTTAAAAAAAGTGGGGGAAAAAAGCCTCTCATTCTTTCATGTATTATTTTACTTTCCATAATATATGAATAATATTATATACATGCATCATATATGCTGTTGATTGGTTATTAATGACTGCGTTTCACATGTTGGGTCCGCACCCCCTGGGGATGTGCACATGTGTTGCTTCCAGCTGCTCCTGCAGGGTTAATGCCCTGGAAAACGGCAGGGCAGCATGGACATGGGCTGGCTGAAGGCAGGGCAGGGGCTGACTGAGAGTAGGATCTGGCTGCAGGCAGGGCAAGGGATGTGGGGCTGGTTGGAGACAAGGGGTGTGGGGCGGGCTGGCTTCAGGCAGTGGGGTGCAGCAGGGTGACTGGAAACAGGGCAGGGTGTGGGCTGGCAGAGTGTGCAGAGCTGGTGCGGGCAGCAGTGTGTGGGGGGCTGGCTGGCTTTGGCAGGGGTGTGTGGCAGGGGTTGGCTAGACAGGACAGGGTGTTGGCAGAGTGGCGTTGGCAGCGGGTGCAGAGCTGGCTGCAGGCAGAGGGGCGGACTGGTGTGGGCAGGTCATGGGGCAGAGGCAACTGGAACCCCAGCCCTTAAGTAGCCCCCTTCTACTCCGGGGACCTTTTTAAATAGCCGCGGGAGCGCTGGGGAATGCAAGAGGGAGGCGGGCCTCCAGCGGCTATTTGAAGGACCGGGGTGGCAGAAGGCAGCTGGAGCCCCAGGACCTTTAAAATACCCCCCTCACTGCCCAGGGCTCAGGGGGGCTATTTAAAAGGGCGCAGAGCTCCAGCCGGGGTCGCGGGGCTGCCGTGCTCTGGCGGAGCTCCAGCCGGGTCGCAGGGCTTGCTGGCTCTGGCCGGAGTGCGACAAAGCCCCACCGCCCCACTCTCATGGCTGGAGCCCCGGCCCGGAGCGCCGCAAGCCCGCCGCCCGGCTGGAGCTCTAGCTGGGAAGAGCGGGCATGCCGCGCTCCCCGCCGGCGCCTCACTCAAAGGAGCGGGACCATGGAGCAGACCGCAGCTGGGGACGGGGTAAGTGTTTTTTTTAAAAAAAAAAGGTGCCTAAGGTGCGGGGCCTCTTAGGCATGGGGTCCGATTCCCAGGCATCACAGGTCGTTGAAACAGGAAGCGGAATGACCCGCACCCTTCGTCCCTTCCCACAACCCACAGCGACAAAATGGGACGAGGTGCTCTGTGGGATAGCTGCCCACAATGCACACTCACAACAGCGCTGCAACTGGTGCAAGTGTGGACACACTGCAGTGCTGGTCGTGTCAGTGTGGACACACGGCAGCGCTGGCCGTAACACAGCTGTACGACCACAGCTGTAACGGCCAGCGCTGCAAAACTGTAAGTGTAGACAAAGCCTTAGAGCTAAGATGAAAAAGTTTCTCTCTTCCTTATGACACCCTTTAGATACCTGGAAACTGCTATCATGTCCCTCTCAGTCTCTCTTTTCCAAACTAAACAAACCCAATTCTTCAGCTCCTTCATAGGTCATGTTCTCTAGACCTTTAATCATCTTGTTGCTCTTCTCTGGACCCTCTCCAATTCTCCACATTTCTTAAAATGCGGTGCACAGAACTGGACACAATATTCCAGCTGAGGCCTACCAGCGCAGAGTAGAGCGGAAGAATGACTTTGGTGTCTTACTCACACACATCTGTTAATGCATCCCAGAATCATATTGCTTTTTTTGCAACAGCATCACACTGTTGACTCATATTTAGTGTGGTCCACTATAACCTAGTCCCTTTCTGACATACTCCTTCCTAGACAGTCTCTTCCCATTCTGTATGTGTGAAATGATTGTTCCTTCCAAGTGAAGCACTTGCATTTGTCTTATTAAACTCATCCTGTTTACCTCAGACCATTTCTCCAATTTGTCCAGACCAATTTTTGCTCCAACAAGTTTTGCAGTCCCTCCCCCAGTTTGGTATCATCTGCAAACTTAATAAGCGTCTTTCTATGCCAATATTTAAGTCGTGATGAAGATATTGAACAGAGTCGGTCCAAAACAGACCCCTGAGGAACCCACTTATTATACCTTCCAGCAGGATTGGGAACCATAATAACTACACTTAGTGTGGTTACCCAGCAAATATGCACTCACCTATATAGTAGCCCATCTAAGTTTAATTGCCTAGTTAATTGATAAGAATATCATGCGAGAACCGTACAAATGCCTTACTAAAGTCTAGGTATACACATCCACCACTTCTCCCTATCCACAAGAACCGTTATCACTATCAAAGAAAGCTATCAGATTGGTTTGACATGATTTGTTCTTTACAAATCCATGCTGGCTATTTCCTATCACCTTACCACCTTCCAAGTGTTTCCTTAATTACTTGCTCCATTATCTTCCCTGGCACAGAAGTTAAACTAACTGGTCTGTAGTTCCCTGGGTTGTTTTTATTTCCGTTTTTATAGATGGGCACTATATTTGCCATTTTCCAGTCTTCTGGAATCTCTCTTGTCTCCCATGATTTTCCAAAGAGAATAGCTAGAGGCTCAGATACTTCCTTTATTAGCTCCTTGCAGAGGTGAAAATAAGCCGGTTCTGTCCGGTACGGTGTACCAGCAAGAGCAAGTATGCTGTGCTTCTGCGGGGAGCCCCGAGCCCTTTAAATATCGGCCTGCAGCTCCAGTGGCCGGGCCGAGGCCAGCATTTAAAGCGCTCCTCTGAGCTTCCCACCATGGCGGGGAGCCCAGAGGAGCCCTTTAAATCCCGGCCCCGGCCAGCTCTGGCGGCCAGGCGGGGTCCGGCATTTAAAGGGCTCCTCCAAGCTCCCCGCTGCAGCGGGAAGTCCAGAGGAGCCCTTTAAATGCCGGCCCTGGCCCGCCGTGGTGGCCGGGCCGGGTGGCGGGGAACTCAGAGGAGCCCTTTAAATGCTGGCCATGGCCCTGGCCCACAGCTGCGGCGGCTGGGCAGGGGCCAGCATTTAAAGGGGTCCTCCGGGCTCCCCGCCGAGGCATTTTTGGCAACCAGGCTGGGGCTGGCATTTAAAGGCCCTGGAGCTCCACAGTGGCTGGAGCGTCTGGCCTTTTAGTTATCCCCAGGGGCTACCAGCCACCTCTGCAGCTGGGAGCCCCCTGAGTGATTTAAAGGCCCTGGAACTCCCAGCCACAGCTGGTGCCCCAGGACCTTTAAACCTTGAACCCCTGCCTTTTCCAGTTGAGGCCACCCCCCATCCTCCCCCACTCACCCCCAGGACTCCGGCCGCACCGGTAAGTCCTGTGAGTTACTTTCACCCCTGGCTCCTTGAGTATTCTAGGATGCATTTCATCAGGCCCTGGTGACTTGCAGGCATCTAACTTTTCTAAGTGATTTTTAACATGTTCTTTTTTATTTTACCTTCCAAACTTACCCCCTTCCCATTAGCATTCACTATGCTGGGCATTCCTTCAGACTTCTCAGCGAAGACCGAAACAAAGAAGTCATTGAGCATCTCTGCCATTTCCAAGTTTCCTGGTACTGTTTCTTCCTCCTCACTGAGCAGTGGGCCTACCCTGTCCAGTTACATTGTATTTACACTCATAAGCATATTCCCATAAAACATATGGCGTGCAATGTCACAAGCTTGGCCTAGTCTTCTCAGCACAGATATGGGAGTGAGGAGTTCCTGAGGCTAATCTTGGCTCTACCACTGACTTGTGTGGTGATCTTGGACAACTTACTCTCCCTGTCTCAGGTCCTACCCCTGTAAAATGGCAATAGTAATAGTTATTTCTCAGCCTCAAGGGGGTGTTATGAAGGTTACGTTAGTGAACATGGGTAACGTAGGTCATGGACTGTCTTCTTGTTCTGTGTGTGTACAGCTCCAGCACAACTGGGTCCTGGGCCAGGACTAGGGCTCCTGGACATTACTGCAAAAGAAATCATCACCATTTTTTATTTAAAGCACTGACTATTATTGTATTACTAGCTAAACCCAATCCCTGCAGGTGAGAGACCCAATACAAAATATGGTCATATGGTAGGTGAGGTCTTACTGGTGCATCACATTAAATGACATAGGCTGTGCTGAGTCAGTCCACTGGTGAAATCCTGGTCCCACTGACATCAGTGACAAAACGTCTGTTGACCTCAATGGCATCGGGATTTCACCCATAGGTCTGTCTACTTTGGTATCCAGCCTCAGACAGTTCCCAGTAGCTTATTCTTCAGAGGCCAATCATAGAATGGTGTACATGGAAGGAATCTCCCTAGGAACTCCCCAGGAAATCCTGACTTACAAAATGAGGCAATGTGTCTAATTGTATGGGACAGATGTCAAAGCAGGACACCAGAGGTGTGCAGTGCAGGCGTTTCTGACCTTGTCAGCTTGGGCCAAGGAAGGCCATTAGCTAGACACCGGCACAGAACATGAAAAGGTTTAAGGAGAAACCTGCTGCAGATTAATCAGACTGTCAGCCGCCTTTGCGAGAGAGGAAGAGCAGCTGTATAATAGACCATGGTAGTTACGAATGAAGTGGGCTCTGCCACAAAATGCTTTCCTATGGCATGCTCCATTAGTGTCTGAGCACCTCCTAGACCAGGGATGGACAAACTACGGCCCACGGGCTGGATCCGGCCCATGAGCCATTTTAAGCCAGCCTGCGAGCTCCCTCTGGGGAGTGGGGTCTGGGGCTTTTACCACTCCAGCCAGGGCGCAGGGTCAGGGGCTGCACCATGTGGCTTGGCCCCACTCTGGCTCCTAAGAGCTCCAATGGGCGCTGCAGGGGCAAGGCTTGCAGATGGGGCAGCATGCAGACCCACCTGGCTGCGCCTCCACATAGGAGCTGAAGATGGGACATGTCACTGCTTCCGGGGGCCGCTTGTAGTAAGCACCACTCAGACGCTGCACCCCTGAGCCTTTCCCCATGTCCCAACCCCCGCCTCAGCCCTGATCCCCCTGCTGCTGTCCAAACCCCTCGATTCCAACCTGGAGCACCCTCCTGCACCCCAAACTCCTCACCCAGAGCCTGCACCTCCTGAAACCAGAGCCCTCACCCCCTCCCGCACCCCAACCCCAATTTTGTGAGGATTTGTGACCCGCCATACAATTTCTATTCTCCAATATGGCCCTCAGGCCAAAAAGTTTTCCCATTTCCATCCTAGACACTACCAACCCTCCTCCGTGAGAGAGGAGTCAAAGTTGTTTTCTTGATTCTACAGATTTGTAAACTGAGGCAACAGGGCTGGATAGGGCAATTTCTACAGGCCCTGAGTGAAGGGCAGTGCCCAGCTACACCAGCCACCCCAGAAACCAACATACTATTGAGGCTATGTCTACACATACTATAGCTGCACAGCTATGACACTGCAGCTGTGCCCTGGTAATGTAGGCACTCGCTATGGTGACAGAAGGGGTTTCCCCATGGCTGTAGTCAGTCCACCCCTCTGAGGCTAACTGTACACTGCTGCAGCTGAGCCATTGCAGGTTCTTTCTACAGCAACGGGAGGATGTCTCCCACCGCCATAGTAAGTCTACCTCCCCAGCAAGTGGGAGATACATCAATGGAAGAATTCTTCCATCAATCTAGTGCTGTCTACATGTGGGCTTAGCGTGGCTTAACTACATCTCTCATTTTTCACACCCCTTAGCAACAGAGCTAAGTTTTAGGTGTATACCAGGCATGAGAGACCCCCTAGACATGGATCATTTCCCCCTCGTCCCCATCTCAGCTATGCTGGCTGCTGTTAAGGCTCTACATACAACCACATGCCTACACTGCTCTCTCCTACCTTGTGGGTGGCTCATGCAGGGGAGTTCGTTCCACTTCCTTGCTCACCTGTGTAGATAAGTCCCATGATTCATAGCTTGGTCTTCACTGACCTGCCCAAAATGATATAAGAAATTTAGATTAGAGCCAGGAATTGAAGCCTGGTCTCCTGCAGGCCTTTGCCTTAACCTCAAGACTCCCCTTCTTCCCCCAAGAGCTCTGTGTCTTAACCTAAGAGCACGTGTTCATAGAATCACAGAATACCAGGGTTGGAAGGGAACTCAGGAGGTCATCTAGTCTAACGCCCTGCTCAAAGCAGGACCAATCCCCAACTAAATCAAACCTCCTAAACCACCAGGAAGACAAAACTCAGTGGGGTACTAGGTGGGTAGCTTTAATGCAGATGGGTGAGAGCTGGCTTAGTCCTGTTGTACAGTGTCTTAAACCCTTCCAGGCCTGAATTTCTTCAGTGCAACAGGCCAAAACTAAAGCTAATCTTAGGTCCTAAAAGTCAGATCAGGACCTACATCCAGATTACAAACACACTAAAATTTGATCCAGACTTTTGCTTCAAGCCATTAAAAAGCAGGTGATTTGCAAAATTCAGTTCCAGGTTTGGCTTCTGAGCTACTCACAATTTGTGGTGATTAGATCTGAGAGTCTGGTTTGAATCTTCTCTAGTCAAAACCCTGAAGCGAGTTTGACATGAAAGGGGTATTTTAGCAGATCTGTCCAAGGGAAACTGCAAGGAGATAGGCTGGGATCTTAAGCACATTAAGCCAGTATCAGGGGGACACAGGCCAGGTTTATACCAGAAACTTTGGCTTGCATAGTAATGTCTGTTAAGGGTGATTTTTTACAACATTTCAATACCGGCAGAAGAAGAAGCCCTTGCAAGGATGTAGTTATACCAGCATGAAAGCTGCATCTACTGATATAGCTGTACCAGCAAACCTCTTCTAGTAGATATTAGCCTTGATATTCTGACAGGGGATTTAGTCTGTACAATCACAGATGGGGGTGGTGGGGCGAGGAGAATTAGACCAAAAGGAACAGTCTTTATCTTGATTTTCTTGCATGACTAAAAGTCTGGTTTGGGAGTATCTGTCTGAACCTTCTTCACAAAAGAACAAGTAATAAATGGCATTTTGGGTTTGGGAAGGAACAATTAGGTTCTCTGCTAGTTTGCTGGAGCTTTATGTGGCTATATCATTGCTGCCTCAGTAGTATTCATCCCACTGGGCTTTAGACAATGAGTAATATTGTTATGAGATGAATTGTTCTCTGCCATATAGATTCTCTAAAGGGATATACACATGGAGTGAGGGGGGTCGGCTTCTCAGTTACATTTAGGGTGACCAGATGTCCCAATTTTGTAGGGACAGTGTAGATAAATCTCTGCATTAAGCATCTTCACATAACTTTCATATGATTTTGTATTATGCTTCTTCGTATAGCCCTGTATTAAGCTGTTTTCATACAACTTTGTATTAAGTCCTTTGATATAGGAACTTTGTATCAAATCCCTATGTAGAAAAACTTATAGAAAACTTTTTGTTAAGCCTTGGTATAACGTTATAGTCCCTAAGGCTAGTTAAAGTAGAAGAAAAGTGTCTTTTTGCTAGTAGAATAAGATCTTCCCCTCCACTCCCTTAATCAATTGCCCTGTTGAATGAACGAGGTGTGAATGAGCAAGGTGTGGAAGGCAGCACCTCCAGACAGTTGCAGCACCTGGAGAGGGGATGGAAACCAGACCCAAGGGCAATAAAACCTGTCAAGTAGGCTCGTTAAAGAAGAACAGACATATTGATGGCCTTGGGAGTTAGAAGCAAGCACCTTCTTTTGGAAACACTCTCTTTGCAGCATTGGGACAGCACTCAGAAGAACGCAGCACAAAGGACCAATGGACACAGACACAGATTTTGAATCTGGTACAGATTTGTATAAGAAGGAAGCTGCTATAAAGATTCGGTGTCTTGCAGAGGACCCCGGGTCTCGTCTTGTCAACATGGGAGCATCAATCTGGACCGGCAGAAGCCCAGCTCCACTTCCTCACCCATCTAACTCACCTGGCCAGTGCAGTTAGGGGGAGCAACTAATTGGTAACAACAACAAGACAGAGTGTGTGTGTGTGTGAGTGCATAAGTGTAATATATATAGAGAGAGAGAGCATACACATATGATACAGTGTTGATTAATACTTGTATTACTAGTAAATGTGATGTTTTGCCTTATTCCCGCTGAAAAGATCCTGTACAGTATTTTAAGTACAACAACAGCCCCAATATTTGGGGCTTTGTCTTATATAGGCATCTATTACCCCTCACCCCCTCCCATCCCGATTTTTCACACTTACTGTCTTATCACCCTAGTTACATTAATGCCCTTTTATGGCACTCTAGCAGCATAAAGGAGCCATAAACTGGGCTAAAAATACTGCCTGTGCAGAAGGCTTCCCCAGCCAGTGCAGAACTGTAATAGAGGTGCTATCATGACTCTGTTTCTGGATTCCTGGTGTAAGGAGTAGATGGAGGGTGTGGCTGTGTTATGATGTTAAATCATCCCTGAGACTGCAGTCTAATTTACACCAAGAGACAGGCAGTCTCCTGCTAAGCCCCAAACTTGGCCATGTTCATTTTGATAACCTGAAGAATTGAATTAGTCAGCTCATGAGGGACTGTCCTACCTGGGGACACTGCTGAATCCATGCCATCAGGCCAACTCCATCAGCGTGATTCCTCTGTTACAGGATATCTCCTCTGGCCAACAGATTGTTCCCATGGCTGTATACAGGTTGCAGCCAATGATTTTTTTAGTATTCATTTATTGTGTAATGTGATCATTAATATGTTATATTACATTAATTAACATACAATGAATGTTAATTAGAATTGATTTGTAGAATTATAAAAATATAAGATTAATCAGGATTTAGAGGAACCAAGTATTAGACATAAGTAAGACAAGCTGAAATGCAAGACCTGTAGGCCAAAGCCTGCAAGACTTTAGCTCAGCTATTTTAGGCCTTGGAGACAAGAAATGATGGCATGAGACGATAACCAAGAAATAACCCAAGAGATAATGGAAAAGAGGCATTAATCAGTAATATTGCAAAAGTATAGCCGGAAAGATTAAAATTAAATCATTAAATGCGGTAATAAATATGGTCTCTAACACATGCCCTAACTGCTGACAAGGGTGGTATGTCAATATTAACCAGAACCTACCCAGCCTATGAAATCTGAGGTCCCCTCTGTTTTCAGGGGACAAAGCAATAAAAAAGAGATGGTTGACACTTTCATGTACATGCGCAGAATGTAGGTATAAACATACTCACAGTATAAAAAGGGACGCTCAGAGCAGGAAAGTGGGCATCCTATGAGAAACTCCAGCAGGAACCACTCTCGTATTGATGGACAATCCATGAAAGGGCCAACAGACTAACACCATCTAGGACAGAGGTGGGCAAACTTTTTGGCCTGAGGGCCACATCAGGGTTGAGAAACTGTACGGAGAGCCAGGTAGGGAAGGCGGTGCCTCCCCAAACAGCCTGGTCCCCACTCCCTATCTGCCCCCTCTCACTTCCCACTCCCTGACTGCCTCCCTCCGAACCTCCAATCCATCCAACTCCCCCTGCCCCTTGTCCCCTGACCGCCCCCTCCTAGGACCCCCCCTCACCCCAACAAACCCCCCAGGACCCCACCCTGTATCCAACTCACTCACTGACCTCTCTTGCTGCCCCTTACCTTCTGACTCCCTCCCACCCTTTATAGCCCCTGGCTTGTCAGGCCAGCAGGTGTTGCCAATCCTTAGGCTGGGATCAAACCTTTTCCATCAGCCCCAATCTGCTTCCNCCCCCCGGCAGGCTCCCCAGGACTCCCATGCCTATGCAACCCCGCCCTGTTCCACATCCCCTGACTGCCCCACCTTGCGAACCTCTGCCCCATCCAACTGCCCCCTGCTCCCTGTCCCATGATTGCTCCCCCTGGAACCCCCTTCCCTTATCCAACCCTCCTGTTCCCTGCCCCCTTACCATGCTGCTCAGAGCAGCATGTCTGGCAGCCACACCTCCACGCTGCCCAGCAGGAGCTTGCAGCCCCAACACCTCCTAGCCCCTCGCTGGCGGCATGGCAAGCTGAGGCTGCTGGGGAAGGGGAGGACAGCAGGGTAGGGGCTGAGGGTTAGCCTCCCCAGCAGGGAGCTCAAGGGCCAGGCACGACAGTCCTACAGGCCGTAGTTTGCCCACCTCTGATCTAGGAGGATGGGAGTATGTCTGTAGATATAACTAGTTCATTACACATGTCTGTAAGAATTGTGTATGCTGTAACATTTATAGCTTTGATGGTAACTTTAATAAAACTTCTAAAAGACAGATGCTCTTGTAATTGTATGCCTATGAGTTCTAAATCTAGAGCCAATGGAGGGGATTCTGTTGAACTTGAGACTGTAGCTGCCAGAGTTGAACCTGCTGAGACATGAGTAACATTAAATAAAATTAAAGACTACAAGGTCCTAGCATGGCTGGTGTCTCTGGAAAAAACAGAGACCAAGGCAGAACCAGCAAGAGTGGGGAAGACCATGCTGATGTGAGCCAAATGGAGACCAACAAATTGGAAGAGGCATGGGAATAGCAGATAAAATAAAGCCCTACATCCTGGGTTAGCCTGAGTGACACTGTACCTTAGAAAAGGTTGTAGCTTTGCTGTTTCAATATGCAACCAAATTCTATGGTAAGGGAATGGTTGGCTGAGTTGGCCCATGTGTTGCAATGAAGGCAGAAGTCAGTCACATATGGAAGCTGATGCTCTGCCTCTATGATGTGCCCAGGAGCTCACAGTCCCTGTACCAGAAAAGGACATGGCTTTGGGGACACACCAGTGTCATGTTAATAAAGAATCACCAAGGACATAGCTGCTAGGTGGCATACCACTGACTTCAAACGAGTGATACTGGTGTCAATCCAGAATCAAGTCAAAATCTGGCCTTCAGCGATTAGAGCAGAAAACTGCCTGAGTTCTATTGCCAACTCTCCCACTGCTGATTAACTTTAAGCAAGTGATTCTAAATGTTGTGCCTTGGTTTACCCTATTGCAAAATGGGTTCCCCTATCCCCTTTCTCCCAGCAATGTTGTGAGGCTTAATTCATTAGAGTGCTTTGAGAGGTTCAGATGAAAGGTGCTTTGTGAGATTTAAAATATTAGTTCTATCATCCAAACAGAGAACCTGTGTATGTGTGAAAAGTAGAATTAATTGTTATGGTTGCTGTCAGATATGCTAAGATAAGACATAAGCTGCAATAGAAAAGTAGGATACTGTATGGGCAAAACAGGAGGAGGAATATTTTACAGGGGCATTTGGCAGTGGTCCCTAATAACAGTAATGCCTAACTCTAATATAGCAGAAGTGGCTTGCCCAAACTCATACAGCATGTCAGTGGCAGAGGCTAGAATAGAACCTAGAGCCACAGCACAGTGCTCCACCTACTGACTTCCAAGAGGAAAAAAACATTTCCTGGTCTTCCTTAAGTTTGGACACCTGGGGTTCATCAATTTCCCTCTGGAACAGAGATTCAAAGTGTTTCCCAAAGCAGCAGCACAGACGTAAAAGAAAAAAAATACCCCAACTACCAACCTTTCTTAGCTGCTTTCCTGATCACAACCCCCTGAGGATATTCACAGCTCATGTGCATCTCAAGTCACTGGGAAATAGGCATGGGGAGAAGGGTGCTTTCATTTGGGTATGAAGTACTGAAAAAGCATTTGACTATGCTGAGTGGAGCGCTGCTCATGGAGTTCAAGGCTCTGGCAATAAGAGGCTGATCTGAATCATTAATTTGCTGCAAGAGGGACACAATGGTGGAACCACAAAGTTCCACTGTTGCTGGCAATGCAGTCAGAGTAGTTGGCAAGAGATGAGTAAAGCCCATCGGGGCCATGAATTGCCTGTGGTAGCAGCTTGCTGTAAAAGAGCCTGCAAAGACACTTCCTAGTGATCTAGTGCATCCCTCTCCCAAAGATTACTCATGCTCCCCACTACGTCCCCTCTCGTAATTCTATTCCATCCACCATCATAGTCTTTATTGTCCCTGCTCACCCAGAGGTAGGTTGCAGCAGGGCACTGAGAAGAAGGGATCAGAGTCAAGGAGTCAGGGTTCATAGGGGTTAAGATCAATACGAGGTGCACAGTGCTCCTCCTCACAGCTGGTTATCATAAATGACGGCCAGTCTCACTTAAAATCAAAGCACTTCATCTTCACAGAAAGCAACCAGCAGAAGATTCATACAGCCTCCTTCCTCTCACTGCCCTTGGGCTAGCCTGCCAAATTTGTATAGCTGTGTGGTTTTCTCCCCCTTTTGACAATAACATAAAATGCCTTTCAAAAGTCCATGAAAGGGACACAGATTTTTCTTTCTAGCAGCCAAATGACTTGAGAGGGGCTCAGGATATGCAGAACTATTTGAGAAGCAGTGACTATCTCCCCCATCACACACAAACATGTATGCACACTCATTACACATATACAGAGCAAGTCAATGAAACCCTGCATGGAACAGTTTCTTTCAAGCCCACATCAGAAAATAATACATCTTTCAGCTTATTGTTCTGAGCATTGTTAAAGATCTGTGTGTCTAACATAGCAAGCACAACAGGGACATACACTATTTCAAAATAGGTCGATGATGATTTGGATGTACAGTAGAACCTCAGAGTTATGAACACCAGAGTTATAAACTGACCAGTCAACCACACTCCTCATTTGGAATCAGAAGTACACAATCAGGCAGCAGAGCAGAGAAAAAAGAAGAAGCAAATACAGTACAGTACTGTGTTAAACATAAACTACTGAAAAAAAAAGAGAAAGTTTAAAAACAAGATTTGACAAAGTAAGAAAACTGTTTTTGTGCTTGTTTAATTTAAATTAAGATGATTAAAAGCAGCATTTTTCTTCTGCAAAGTAAAATTTCAAAGCTATATTAAGTCAATGTTCAGTTGTAAATTTTTCAAAGAACCATAACATTTAGTCCAGAGATACAAACATTCCACAATTACGAACAACCTCCATTCCCGAGATGCTCCTGACTTGCAGGATCTACTGTACAGTGCTTATGTCCATTACTGCCCTCCACCAGGTGGAAGCAGAACTGCTTGGCTGTGGGTCATACGTCCATGAGCTTCACAAAGGAAGTCATCTGCAGTGCACTAGAAGAGTATGTGGTGACACTTGGGAGGGGCAAGAAGGATCACATGCCACTCCCCAGGTGCCTGGTGGGGGCACATTCAACAGGGAACTGCAGTGACAAAAGGAGCAGAACATGGCCCCAGGCTGGGGGCAGGGAGAAGTCACATGGGGGTCACATGGAGAGGTCATGTGTCCCCCCACCGCTTAGCTGGTGCCCCCCTTTGTGTCCCTCCCATGAGTCATTATTTCTTCAGTGCCATCTACTAACACATATCTATTCACTGTCTACAGACATTTTTCTTTCCTGGGGAACTGTCATAACAGTGCGCTGGAGTAAGCCACTGAATTCTTGCAGTTTTGACTGTTTGGTTATTACTTTCTTTAGCTTTGGTTTAATTACATCACTAGATGCAATGCTGGTAGGGTTTTATTTTCAATCTCTAATTGGTATTTTCTTCTCTTAAAAAGCTTAGCCTTTACTTCCCCCACCCCAATATGATTTATTCCTTAGATTGATGCTTCTACTGATTTGAATTTGACAGCAGCTATTCTGCAATATTTTAGATTTACTTTTATTAACATCAGTCATGAAATTTTAATATAAAATGACTAGGTAGGTAGTGACTGGGCACCGAGGCTGCCGATATATTTATCTTGAAAATGTGGGTTTGTGTGTGTAGCAACCTGCTGTGAACTTAGATGGAGGAGCACAGTTTGCAGAAAGGAAGAGTTTGGAGGGTGCACCAGGAAGTCAGCCTGTGTGCACATGGCTTGAATACCGTTGCAGCATCTCTGTAAATAATTCTCTTTTAAGAAAGAGCCAATTTAGTGTTACAAGCATGGAGTCCTCATGTTGTTACCCAGAGCACACTATATGGACAAACTAGCTCGTATATGCAAAAAGTGTTTTTGGTGTTCTCTTACCCAATCTGACCTCCCATTTGTTGAATTTGGCTTGGATTGCAAGCTGTTTTAGGTGGCAGAGACTATCCTTTAACTATGTGTGGTAGGGCACCTAAGTCAACGAGGGCCTGAGCTATTTGCATGCCTCCATGATACAAATAATTTCTGAGACCTACTGTCACAGGATGCTCCACTCACCACTTGTCTGGCACCTCCTCCTAGTCACTCTGGGGATTAGCTGTCAAGGTCAACACCCCTTCCTGCAGTCACATACCATCACACTATCTCTCTCAGGTCTGCAGCTCCTCTCTCATCCCAGGAACTGCAGCATCCTCTTCACATCTAACTCCTCCAGCAGATCACTCAGCGTTCCTGCTTCCAAGGTACATCAAACTCTTTCCTTCAGCAGCCCTAGGCAGTCTTCCCATTCACTGCCTCAGGTACCACTCCTTCAGTGTCTGGTAGGGGAACCCAGCCTGCACTATCCTCTGGGTCAAGTCCAGGGACCCTCCACCCAGCAGTTCTGGGCTTCCTCCCCATCCCTCACTGCTCCTTTCCTGGACTGCTTCCTACCACTCCTGGTTCCCCTCCTTATCCTGGGAGTACCAGCTCCAAACCCTCCTCCTTCTTCCCAGGGAGTAACTACTGCCTGTGTCTGGTGCCAGCTTCCTGGCTTTATAGGCCCCCTCTGTTCCTGCCCACCTGAGCCTGTTTGCGATCAATTCCCTGCTCCCTGGCTCTCCCTCCAGTTGCAGCCTGTGGAGTTAATAGGCCTACCTGGTCCATTAACCCCTTCCAGTCCTGGGTGGGTGGACTCCCCAGTACACCTATAAATAAAAGAAAAGTATACAGAAAATGTGTAATTCATATGTGTTTTTATAGGGATAGTGTTTTGTTTCAAATAAGCTTTATTACAGAAAGACTGATGCCTCTTTATTATTATTTATGCTGCAGTAGTGCTGAGGAACCTCAGCCACAGACCCAGACCCCATTGTAATAGGCACTGTACAAACACAGAACCAAAAAAGACAGTTCCTGCCCTGAAGAGATTACAATCTAAGTAGAAGAGAAGAGATACCAGATGGATACAGACAGATAGGAGAGCACAAGGAAACAATCAGACTGTATTGGCCAGCATGACAGGCAGTGGTCTGAGCACACCAGCAGCCTAAGCAATGGCAGGTTTTTTGTAGGCATCACAGCAAAGGTGAATCTTAAGGAGGGATTTGAAGGAGGACAATGAGGTTGCTCTGTGGGTGTTTACAGAGCACTCCTCCCAGCTTAGCACAGATTCACTGCTGGCTGGCCTGCTATGCTGTCCCAGTCACCAGCATCCACACCCCATAGACTTTGCCACATACTGCCCCCCTGTAGTGCTTCTCATTGACATACCCAAGCACTGCTGTTCTCTCAATAGTGTTGCCACCATACAGCCGAGCATGCTGTAAAGGCCTCAATCCTGCTGGTGATGGGAGCAGGAGCAGGCCCCTTATAGCTATATATGAAAGCCTCTGCATCATAAAGAGGTACTAGCCTATGGTACTTTCTAGTGCTCTGGGGATGTACAGGAGCAAATGGCACCTCTCCTCCACCAGAACTGTGGCGGGGTGAGTGGTGGTGCGTAGCACACAAAGAGAAGCATAGCATTGTCCTGCACTACTTCAACTCACATCTCATATCTGCTAACTCAGCTTTGTCAACATCCCCGTAGCTAATCAGCTCTACAAGGGAGAGGGAGTTAAGCAGTTTGATTCTGGGGAAGGGCAATAGAACCTCTGAGACCAGCTGGAAGGGAAAGTGAGAAAATGCGTCCTTCTGCAGTCATGAATGGAGCCAAAATTAGTCCCATCTATGATGAGTTTTCATGAGTAGTGCTGGCTCCTTTTACAGCTCCATCTGTGTCCTCTTCCTGCCCCCACCCCAACCCCAATGCTGGGCTACTCCATTGTTTCTGGCTGAATCTCATACACTTCATTCTCCATTAAAAAATCTCCTCAGTTAGTGAGACCCACAGGAAACTGGAATAAGAAGAAAGTTAAAAGGTGTCATTTCTGCATCATTGGACTCTGGACTGTTGGGAGCTTGGTGATCAGAGCTGCATATGGCTTGCCATGCTTAGAGAAAAGAACATAAGAATGGCCATACTGGGTCAGACCAATGGTCCATCTAGCCCAGTATCCTGTCTCCTGACAGTGGCCAGTGCTAGGTTCCCCAGAGAGAATGAACAGAACAGGGCATGATGAGTGATTCATTGTATCATCCAGCTTTGGCTAGTAGAGGTTGAAATCCAGGCATGAGAGTTTGTTCCCTGACCTTGGCTAGCTAGCCATTGATGGACCTTGTTCCCAAGAACTATGTCAGGAGTAATATATTCAACTTTGAACTTAGTGTCAGAAAGTGGGACCTTGCATGTACCTTTTCTAGCTTTAATTGCCTAGCTTAGATCTTGATTAGCTACTGCCAAGCCAACCAGATTTTCCTGTGTCTCGTACACTCCTGTCTCCCCAAATCTTCCATGGGGGCCAGACCAAACCCCTTGGGTCTTAAACAAAGGGAAATAAACCAATTTTTCTCTTTCCCTCCCAGACTTTCATGAGAGGTACTGATTCCAATCTCCTTGGATGTCTAAAACGAGAGGAGATTCCTTTCCTCTTTTGCCCACCAATTCCTGGTTGGTTCAGACCAATCCCTTTGTGGTGTTAAACAAGGGGAAAAATCATCAGGTTCTTTAAAGAAGAAGCTTGTAATTAAGAAAGAAAAAGTAAAATTTTATCTCTGTAAATCCAAGATGGAAATGTATTAAGTGGTCTAAGCTAATATTACATAGATACAGGTACTTCCATCCCTCGCCTAGTTAAGTTACAGCACAAGGTACATATATCAGCAAATACAACATTGCAATAAGAAAAAAACATAAAGGACTACTTCTCCTCTATCTAGTACTTAATATTTTGACTGAACAACGTTTCAGAAGATTGGAGAGATAGATCTGTTGCAGTTGGCCTCTTAGTCTCCAAGAGAGAACAAAGAACAAAAAAAACAGCACAAACAAAGACTTCCCTCCGCCAAGATTTGAAAGTATCTTGTCTCCCAATTGGTCCTTTGGTCAGGTGTCAGCCAGGTTCACTGAGCTTGTTAACCCTTTACAGGTAAAAGAGACATTAACCCTTAACTATCTGTTTATGACAACTTACATAATTCTTTTTTGAACCCAGTTATATGTTTGGCCTTAACAATATCCCCGGCAAAATGTTCCACAGGTTGACTGTGTGTTATGCGAAGAAGATTCTAGAGTATGTAGCAGGGATGCAGACAGAATCCATCCCCTTGGAGTATAGAGTCCACACCATGTTCTACATCTTCCTGGGACTTTAACTAATGAGCTCTTCCCCTCTTAGGTGACATGTCCAGAGTCCACTGCAGGTGGCCCCAGATAACCAGTGCCAGAAGGCTGTGATGGATATAATACATTATTTT
The DNA here is from genome assembly GCF_003597395.2 of Chelonoidis abingdonii. Taxonomy (NCBI): domain Eukaryota; kingdom Metazoa; phylum Chordata; order Testudines; family Testudinidae; genus Chelonoidis; species Chelonoidis abingdonii. The sequence continues at coordinate 32,137,899 of NC_133777.1, forward strand.
TGGGAAGCAGCTTCCGTGCAAAGAGGCTCACAGAATGCTTTCCAGACAAACACAGGCTGCTATTTGACATTCCTTTGCACCTTCCCCGATGAAGCATCCTCACATGCTTTACAAACTGAATTTACACCCACACGCACATTGAAATGCAGCTGTCTTTGAGGTGGAGAGTGGCAACCAACTGGCACCTAAGGACTCTTTAACCAGGACTCTGTGGCAAACCACTGCTCTTCCAGAGTGCCCTGAGATCTTTAACATCTATAGTCAAACTGGGGCTTCAGTGTTTAAGACTCACCCACAGCAAACTGTGTGGGATTGAATTTAGCTACCCTGAAAGGACAGAGTGGATCATGCAGGGGTTTGAATTTGGAGTTCCAAACAGGTCACACCTGATATGTAGACTAACAAGCTAGCCAACCAGAACACAGTCCCAGTTCTGTGTCAGTATCACATACAAGTCAGATGTGTCCCAATAGCCTCAATGATAACTCTCTCCATTGCCTCTACCAGTCAGTGGCTAGGCACACCCAACAGGCTTAGCCTGTTTATAAAGGTTTCTGCTATGTGGTTACACTCTCCACATGTGATCCATGTGCCAGCGGAATCTCAAATCAAGAGCCTTGTGGCCTAAAGGCAGCAACAGGTCCATTAAGAGACCAGACTCCCCACTGGGCAGCCAGCATGAGATGTGCAGCACCAGTCTCTGTTGGAGCTTGCTCTTAAATTAATTACAAGGAATCACACTGAAAGCTGGATTAGAAATGAGCCACTTTCCCACTTTGAATAGACAGATTATTTAGACAAAGGAAATGCAGTAGATCTAATTTACCTCGATTTCAGTAAGGCATTAGACACGGTTCCACATAGGGAATTATTAGTTAAATTGGGAAAGATGGGGATCAATATGAAAATTGAAAGGTGGATAAGGAACTGGTTAAAGGGGAGACTACAACGGGTCGTATTGAAGAGTGAACTGTCAGGCTGGAAGGAGGTTACTAGTGGAGTTCCTCAAGGATCAGTTTTGGGACCAGTCTTATTTAACCTTTTTATTACTGACCTTGGCACAAAAGCGGGAATGTGCTAATAAAGTTTGCGGATGACACAAAGCTGGGAGGTATTTCTAACACAGAGAAGGATCAGGATATCATACAGGAAGATCTGGATGACCTTGTAAACTGGAGTAATAGTAATAGGATGAAATTTAATAGTGAAAAGTGCAAGGTCATGCATTTAGGGATTAATAACAAAAATT